>NW_027182323.1:300000-600000 GCF_040938575.1 Ambystoma mexicanum
CCACGGCGCCAGTAGTGTAGGGGTATCATGCAAGATTCCCATTCTTGCGACCCGGGTTCGAGTCCCGGCTGGCGCATCGTTACTTCTTTTAGATATCTTTTATTTTTATTTGGACCTCTAACTTTCCTACTCCCTAACATGACTTCTGTCATGGTACTGAATGAAGTGCACTAATTGTCTGAAGCTGAAAGTTCAGGTGCACTTTGAATTAGTAAGACAAAAAGAGCAAAGTCCCTGGTACAGAGAAAGTGTTTCTTTTTCTAGAGCTTCTATTTAAGTTGCCTTGGAGTGGACAGTGTTCACAAAAACATGTATATTTTATGGAGTGATAGGAGGTGTAACCAGATGAAGGGAGCCATTGGTGTTTAGTCAATGCAGGTTAGTGAGGAAACTGCTGCAATTAAAGCTACAATTAGCTGCATTTTACTAATTTAATAGCTTTTGTAGGGGTTGATGTGCCCTGAGGTTCAGTTCACCACATGCTGCAGTGTTCTTGTTCCCTCAAACAGGTACAGCGTCAAGGTCTTTTCGGCCATTTCAGTTGCAATGGCCCCTGTGGCACCGGGGGACCCCAGCAGCTGACCTGTGCTGGCAGGCGCAACACGTATGTTACCGGCTGCCTTTGGAGGCCCCTCAGGGTGTCACCTGCCTCTTGTCTATCCAGCAACGTTCTTGTCTCAGTGGTAGCACTCTGGTCTTCTAAAGAAGACTGATCTGAGCAGCACAGGTTTGGTAGTCCTGGTACTGCGTTTAGAGGCTGGAGTCTAACATGAAGCACAATATAGGAAACCAATTTAATTTGTTTTTATCCTCGTGTTGCCTTTTTCTATGTTTCCCCAACTTTATCACTGTAAGAGGAAATGTCATCTGGCAAGTGTGTAGACGCCTTGGCTTTATTGACCTATGTAATTCACATGTGACCATGATAATGGGGCTGCACAACTGCACCAGTAGCGTAGTGATATTATGCAAGTTTCCCATTCTTGTGAGCAAGGTTCTGGCTGGTGCATCATAATTTGTGAAAATTAGACTGAAATATATTTAATTTTTATTTAGGCCCCTAACTTTCCTACTCACTAATACGACTTCTGTAATGGCACTGAACGAAGTGCACTCATTTTCTGAAGTTGAAAGTTCAGGTGAACATTCAATTAGTAACTTGTTGATGCGAATACCAGGTATGCCAGGGGTATTGGGGATTGCTCCCGAGGGCCCAACAACCCTCTCCCCAAAATAACAGAGGGCCCAGCCAAGGGCAAGTTAGAACTGTTATTTATTTCAATAACCGACATTGATTATAAAAGACAATCACGATTCTCCAGCACATCTCAATTTTCCAAAGTACGCTTCCCAGTTTTGATGCCACATGCCGTCATCACCTGGGCCCTCCCCCAGAAACCCATACCCATTTCTAATAATGTGCTGAGAGTAGTAACACCTATAGCTAGCCTATAGAGAGGTTATTCTACTGGCCCTCGCATGTCAGGTGGCTGACCTGCCCCGTCCCACCAAAACTTTCTGTTTCATTGTTGCAGGGTTGTGGACTTACCATTGGCCCTTGCCCTTTGCCATCCACCCCTACATTTCTGTCTCTTGATTGGCTGGATCTGGCCTCCCCAGGCCTTGGACCCAATTCGGTTCTCAGCCCTCTGTGCACATCTTCAAGGTGATGTGAAATGACTATGTGTCTCAATTGTATCTGGTAGTAGACCACCTTTGACTATGAGAGTGCGATCCATGCTGCAACATTTGTTTCACTTCTCGTATGGGTTGCTGAGAACGGCTTGTCTTCCCACCATGGATGAATGCCCATTGTCTAGATCGGCTGCATCACATTTTGGTGGACCACAAAATGGAGCTCTGTGGGTCTGCATTTATGAGGATTTATTCCATTTTCCTGCAGCTGGCCCTTTGTCGTCTGGAGCTCCGAATGTGCTTCTTTTATCTCTGTCCTTGGCTGTGAGCTTGGCCGTCAGGCTTGGTGCAGCCTGAGCTTGCTCATCTTGTCTAGTGTCTTGTAGCCCGAGGCCTTCAGTCATTTTCCTTAGACTTATAATGCGATTTCTACTTGCTCATGCTGTGCTATATTTCCTATAGGTTAGTCGTACAAGGTCCTACCAGTCTCCATATATACTCCTGTAGTCCCATAGAGTTAATTGCCGTAAGCATCTACAAGATTGCTCAGGATCTCTTGTTGTCCTGTGTTTCTGCATAACTGCATTTGGCTAATGAGAAAAATAAATGTTTTAACAGTATGTATATGTTACGCTCACCTGGTCTCTGCGGGGGCGTAGGGGCACGGTTGGAGCCCTCCCTCGACTTGGCTCCCTGGTGTCGGCTGTCTTCCCCAGCTGCCTCGGAGAATAGGGTTCAGGATACTGGTGTTGCACCTGAGAGGAGAGGAGAGGAAATGAGGATGGCGTGGAGGTGTCCTGAATCCCTCGCCCCTTTCGTGCCAGAACAGCGTGCGCAAGAGTCTCTGCATGCAAGCTCATCTGTTCTTTGTGATGCTGGGCTCTCTGTCCTGCTTTCTTCTGCTGATCCATACCGGCTGTGACCTATCCACTTGAAGGTAAGTCTTTGGTTTTTAATAATGTCTTTAGCGATGAGTATTGAAGTAGTGATAAGCAATAATGATGACTTGCTATGTCTCTGCTCTTCCCCAATAGGTGTGAAGATGAAGATCGGAAGCGTGGAGTGACTCTTGGGATCCCCCTGAGGATGATGGACTCTGAAGGACACCAGGTACACTGGTTGATATGATGAAAGTCAAGACTCAGGTAAGATGCAGCCCAGAGTTCATGATTGTGAGATTTCTAACCTGTTGTGTTCTTTTCCCTTGTAGGAGCGATCTGACGGTGTAGAGCAGAGTCCGGAGACTAGAAGGCAGTTTGATGGCTCCTGAGGAAGGTTCTCCGGTGAAGCGGAGAAGATGCGAGATGCTCCCACGTCGTTAGAAGTCCGAATAGGAAGAGAAGAGGCCCCGACTCCGGTGGAGTGCAGGTAGGGTGCACACACAGCGATGGAGTAGCTGGAGTCAGGTAAGCGCGCCTTCAGCGATGGAACGGCTGGAGTCAGGTAAGCGCGCCTTCAGCGATGGAGTGGTTGGAGTCAGGCAAGCGTGCCTTCAGCGATGGAGCGACTGGAGTCAGGTAAGCACGCCTGCAGCGATGGAGCGGCTGGGGTCAGGTAAGCGAGATGGTCTTCAGAGCTGGAGTACAGGAATCAAAGTGAGGTATGGCAGTAAGCGTCACGCTGCAAAGCAGAGTAACGCGATGCAAGGGCATACAGCTGGGCTGGCCTTATATAGGCTGGCTCTGGCCCCTCCCTTTAGCCACGCCTTGTGGCTCCACCTTGCCCTGCCCAAGGATTCCAGCACGTGCCTCCCAATGCGGTTCTATGGCCACGCCCGGCCCGCATGCACGTGCCTTAGGCACAGAGTGTTCCAAGCACATATTTCTATGAGCCTGGTGCCAAAGCCGCCAGGACTGGGTCCAAGTGGCCCGTGGGGGTGATGAAGGCCTGGGCCCTTGCCCCATGGCCATTACAGCACTCCCCCACAAGGCCCCTCTCACGGGCACCCTTCTTGTCATGGGTAACTGGCCGTGGTGCTTGGGGGCTAAGTATCGCTTCCCTAGACTGCGATTTGCATTCTAGTTGTTTTGTTTACGCTGCGTGGCGTATTTAAGCCCCGCCCACTTTTGGGCCGGTGCGTTGCAACTGTGCAGTTTCCTCGCTGCGGCTTTGGTTGAGTTTCGCTAAGTTTTCTCTTGGCTTTTGGACAGCATTTTCTATCTTTCTCTGGGTCTCTCTGCTTGGGGAGGACCGGCATCTGTTCCCTCTTCCCTCCTTTTTTCTTGACTCTTGGCAGCGAGCGACTCTCCCGCTCTCCTATTTTCCGGTCCCGCGGCCGGTTACGTTTCCCAGACTTTCCTTGACTTCTGCCCTTCTACTTTCCCTGCTACACCTACTCGGCGTGCCCTGTCTGGAAATAGACTCGGTTCCGTTCCATTGGAGACCGCACTTCACTCTGGGATGCTTTCTGACGATCTTCTCTCCGGAGACTCCATTCTCAAGTGGGTTTTTTTTCAGCCAGTATCGGCTTTTTCCCTTTGTAGTCTCTCGCCGGAGTGGGTTCACAAGTAAGCCGAGTCTGAGGCTTCACTGTGGATCACTTCCAGGAGAGACCTTCTCATCGCACAAAGAAGACAGACTACAGCGCTCGGTGACCCGGATTAAAGACACCAAGAGATTCAGGTGAGGAGGAGGAGGGAGAACTAGAATCTGGGGAAGTTAAGGAAACAGAACTTAACAGATTGCATTGCCTGAACATGGCAACGCCAGAACAGCTACAAGGGCTAGTAGCAGCTGTACAGAATATGACTGTAGAAATGCAGAAGATGTCAGTAGAAATGCAAACGTTGAAGACCGAAAACAATGTCTTACGGCAGATGATGACCACAAAAGAGGTTCGCCCTTCAGAGCTCCCGCCCATAGCATTGTCTACTGAGAAGTTTGATAGCTCTCCCAAGAGCTTAAAGGAATTTTTGGATGCTTGTCATATCCATTTTGCATTCCGGACCAATACCTATTGCACAGATCATACCAAGGTGGGATATCTAATTTCTAATTTCACGGGTAACGCTCTGGCATGGGCTACCCCATTAGTTACCAATTCAGATCCGGTTTTACAGGACTTTGCGGCTTTTACTCGTCAGTTAAAGCAAGCATTTGAGAGACTGGAAATTACCTTTAAGGTATGTGAAGACCTGTTGGATGCGAGACAGGGTCAAATGGATGTTCTTTCATACATTACAAATTTCAAAAGACTAGCCACAGGGGCTGGCTGGTCTGAGCAGGCACAGTATGTCATTTTTCGAAGAGGACTTAAGGAAGACATCAAGGACGAATTAGCCAGAGCTCCTCTTCCCTCTACATTTCCAGAATTGGTGTCAGCGGCTCTTCATATTGAATTCCGGCTTCAAGGACGACGACAGGAAAGGCGTCAAATGAAGAGTTCCTTCCTTTATTCCGAATCTCCTCCTCCTGCACACTGCTTTCATTTGTGTTTCTAATGAGGATACTCTGGAGGTTAGGGATGTTGCCCAGTCGTCGAGGTCTGACACCCGCTGTTCAAGTGTGTCGAGTCTGTCTGCGTGCTTGTCTAGACGGTGTTGGAGCTGGTCGACTTTGGAGGAAAGTGTGTCTAGTTTGCTTCCCAAACCTCCAATTCCTGCTTTCAGGTCTACTAGAATTTCCCTTATGTCGAAGTCTTGGACTTCTTCCTCCTGTTGGAGGGGCGCCTGTGTTGGTGATTGTGGTCTGCTGTTGGTTTGGGTGTTTTGGAGGAGGAACTGGTTTTGAAGTTCAGTTTTCTTTGAGATTTATCTGTTTTCCCCATTTCTTGCGTTGATATGGTCTCTTTTACGCCCAGGTGGTGACTTGAAGCAGGTTTGGGGTTGTTGGCTGGGTGACTGCGCCTCTGTCTGATAGGTTGTCTCACTGTTGTTGGCGGATTGAGGAGCTTTATTGCCGAGCTTTGTGTTGCTCTGCTGCGCTACACGCGGCCTCGGGGAAGCGCGTGACCAGGGTATCGAGCAGTGAACGACGGGGACGGTGTTGTCCTCTGCAGGAGGTCTGTGCCTGTCGTCTTTCTCCTGGGCGGGGGGGTTTGTACCGACTGTGGAATGTGGCAGTCACCTTGATTTGTGCTAGTGGTGGGGTTGAGCAGGGGGACTGGAACGGTTTTCTTGGGCTTAGGCAGGGTGATTTGCGTCTATGGTTCGAGGCACATCGGGGGTGTGCAGTAATACCGTCACCGTTCCGTTCTTGGAGGCTAGTGTTTGCAGATCCTGTCAGCCTTGTCTGTTGGTGTGAGACTGCAGCTTGGTGGTAGCCTCTCCCCTGCAGGCACTCTGTCTGATGAGCTGGTGAGGGGCTGTGTGGCACTTTCACAACCCTCAGCCCTGCGCGCTGCCCTGGGGCGCCCTGGTTAGGCTTTGGTTGTTGAGGCAGTCTCATCATTATGCCGCCTGCCTTTTAGGTGCTTCTGGGGGGTCGGGCCGTGATCAGGGTCTCATCGAGAAATGGGGCCTCGGCTGCAGGGGTGTTGGGAGCCCCTGCGGCTGCCAATGAGTTGTGTGTCATTTGGGGAGACCAGGGCAGCAGGGAGGTCTGCTACGCGGGTGGGTGTCTGCAGCGTCGCGGGGGACACTCATACCTAGATCGCCCCTGGAGCTCGTCCGAGTGGTGCGGTGTCTCCTCTCCGCACCGACTCTCCCGGTTCTCAGGGCCCTCCTGGGCACCGCAGGTGTACACACATCAGTGCTCTGCCGCGGCCCGGGCCTCTAGCAGGATGTGTCTGGTGCGCCCCGGGTGTCCCTTTTTGCGCCGGATCGCTTTGCGATAAGCTGCACTCGTTCCTGGAGCCTGCGGATTTACGGACAGAGGCCTCGGCTCCACGCAGGCAGGAGGGGGGGTACTTCTTCGACAGATTTCGGAGTAAATCAGCAGGCCGCAGCTGGAATGGGGGCTGCGATTTGTGCCGAATTGCCGCATGAGTTTGCTGGTGGCGTTGGCAAGTAGTTTAAACACCACAAAAGCAGTGATTCTTCAGGATTGTTTTGGGAGCTACACAGAGCTCACTTGGAAGCCGCCATCTTGGACAGCTCTCTAGCGCCCTCTCCCTCACATATTCCATTGATTTGTTGTGGCCGGTGTTGGTAGAGGTGTAATGATCTTACTAGTTTCTCCACAGTAGCCTATGAATGGGTTCTTAAGGGCTGTTTCAGGTTTTCCCAGTCCCATATTGGAGAGTTTTGGAAGTAGTAGTCTGCTTGCCAACAACTCTGGGGTAGAAAATCTCCAAATGGAGGTGGAGTTTCCTGTAGGAGAGTAGAAAAGTTAGGGAAATCCCACCGAGAATAACTTCTTTGGGGAGTCCAGGAATGATGGCAGACGATATGTCACCTGATTCGCCCCAGATATTAATGTGTAGTTATTTTGGGGTACACCTCAGTGTCCCTGTGTACACATGTAACCCTAACCATGGCTGCATTTTTCAGGTCCTTTGTTGTAACCAAATCAACCCGTACAGCAGTTTGTTTACTACCTGAATCAATTAAGGCCCTTACTTGCCTCCCATTTACCCAGGTCTTTTCGTATGTAAAGTCAGTAGAAGATTGACTTAAACAGATTTTGGAGGTCTCTAGCTCCCCTTCGGGTTCTTCCCATTCTTCACCCTTTAAACAGCTTATTTCCACAGGTAGGTCCCTTAGATTCTTTGGGCAGCACCTAGCTACATGTCCTGTTTCTCTACAAGAAAAACAGACAGGAGGAGGTGGTCTACTTCCTTTTCTTTCCTCCCTACTGCTCTCATCTTTTGTTTTAGTATCAGTTCTTCTGATTTCTACCTTGTCTTGTGGCATCCCTTTTTCAATTCTATACAACCCCCCTTCCCTGAGGTTGAGGTTGGTGGATAGGCTTATGATCCTTCCGTTTCTCCCATAGATGGGCTGAGTGGCGTTGTTTAGCTGCATCTGAGTGGTTTTGTGCAGTCTCAATGGCCGTGGCTAAGGTAGGGTGATTTAACTGTAGAACGTCTTTCTGCAAAAAAAGGGGTAAGGAAATAGTGAATTGTTCTAGGGTTAGTTCTTCTAAGGATTTGTTATTAATCCACAGGACCACAGTGTTTTTAACATGTTCGCCCATTTCTAAGGCGGTTTCCCCTGGGTTTAATCTAATAGCACTGAACTTCTGCCGATAATAATTGCAGGTTTGCCCCACTCTTTTTAACATTCCCTCCTTGATGGATAGAAAGGTGGCGCCCTGTGTAAGATTAAGTAGTTGATAGGAGGTTTTTAGTTCTCCTTTCAACAAAGGGGCCAATCTTTTGAGGTTCTCTTCACATCCTAGTTGTTCAGCTTGTTGTTTGAAGTTCAAGAAAACATTTCCTAAATCTTCACCTTCAAGATATGTATGAAGTACCCGCTGTGCTAGTACGGGTCTCGCTTGTAATTCCATCAATTTAGTAAAATGTTCTTACTGAGACCCCCCTCTCATACATACATAGGTGCATTTACACAGACAGCCCCTCTCATGCACGCATATGTGCATACAATCTTTCACACATGCATACACAGAGACTAAAAGGCGTTTTTCTACTTACCTGTTCCTTTCCAGAGTCAACATGAAACCGCCTCCTCGGCTGCTCTCCAGGCCTTCCAGTTCTTGTGCTTCATGCAGACAGGTACCAGGAAGGCAGGAAAACGTCCAGGTTCCTGGCATGTGCGGCAGCAGAAGGGGCACTACTGCTCAGCTGTTGAGAGTGACTTATCTGTAAATGCCCACACAGGGCTGCTGAGTTGGCATTTAAAGATTGTGGGTGGGCCTTGCACACCTACCCTGTCTAAGTCCCTTGTGAGGTCACCAGTCCTGCTTTCTTTGAACTGTGGGACTTGTATGTTCTTACTTCCCATTTTTAATGTAGGAAAACTTCAAATCCCATAATTCCAAGAAAAAATGATACTTCATGACTTTCTCAATCATGGGCATGGGATAAATCAGAGCTCTCCACCTGGGACCAGAAACCTTGCACTAGGAGTGGCAACTACACTGCACGTCTTTGCATACCACAGCAGGCGCGGTTTCTGGATCTGGCCCTTGGTTTAATTTAGTGGCTGGGATAGGAAATCCAAACCCCACAGACCAAATTGTGTTACACTCGGGGAAAATCATCTTATCTGCACACACCTCACTTCCTTAACTGTCAACATTTGAAAAACATAGAAACAAATAAAAAGTGGCAACTGGCCAATATATAAACAACTGGATATTACACTTTGATGAAATTAAGATCATAAAGAAACAAACAAGGAGTGATTGTGTGAAGAGCAAATGCACAGTAAACACTAGACACGATTTTTGTGTTTCGTAACTTGAAAGATGACCATTTACACATGCGTAGAGTTCCTGGAGTGGAGTGGTTTTCACCTTCGCTTTACACGCGAAAGGTCCCCGGGCCGAAGCAGTTCTCGTCATGTGTCTGTTCTTTGTTTAACAATGTCTTTCGTTTATCTTAAAATAGAACTGTATTGCGTGAAAAGATACGCCTGTTTTCTTTGATTTAACGATGAATGTAATTATATTAAAAGAGAACGCTGATGCGATGACCCCGATAGTTCTATTTTAGCGAGTCAGTAGAAATGTTGCAAACGCTACATCCGAGCACGACTGCATGCGATAAGAGTGTTGATCAAGTAGCCAAAGCATCTTGAAAAAATGCTTTCTACGCTTGGACTTAGCTCAATGTAACAGTACTTGGTTGATGCAAACTCCCAACGCCACGCTTTGGACGTTTAATTGTGCACATGCAAATAATAAATTGCATTTACATTGTATTATTTTCATATTCTTAAGCAGCCCTTTCGTAAGAATTGAAACTGACCTGGGGCAAAAGGTTTGTTTGAAAAAACATTTTTGTCCTTTCCTAGATTGGCAGAACATACACCCTGTCCATCAGCACACACGTGATACCTGTGTGGTCATGGAAGAGGAATGAACCACGGCGCCAGTAGTGTAGGGGTATCATGCAAGATTCCCATTCTTGCGACCCGGGTTCGAGTCCCGGCTGGCGCATCGTTACTTCTTTTAGATATCTTTTATTTTTATTTGGACCTCTAACTTTCCTACTCCCTAACATGACTTCTGTAATGGTACTGAATGAAGTGCACTAATTTTCTGAAGCTGAACGTTCAGGTGCACTTTGAATTAGTAAGACAAAAAGAGCAATGTCCCTGGTACAGAGAAAGTGTTTCTTTTTCTAGAGCTTCTATTTAAGTTGCCTTGGAGTGGACAGTGTTCACAAAAACATGTATATTTTATGAAGTGATAGGAGGTGTAACCAGATGAAGGGAGCCATTGGTGTTTAGTCAATGCAGGTTAGTGAGGAAACTGCTGCAATTAAAGCTACAATTAGCTGCATTTTACTAATTTAATAGCTTTTGTAGGGGTTGATGTGCCCTGAGGTTCAGTTCACCACATGCTGCAGTGTTCTTGTTCCCTCAAACAGGTACGGCGCCAAGGCCTTTCGGCCATTTCAGTTGCAATGGCCCCTGTGGCACCGGGGGACCCCAGCAGCTGACCTGTGCTGGCAGGTGCAACACGTATGTTACCGGCTGCCTTTGGAGGCCCCTCAGGGTGTCACCTGCCTCTTGTCTATCCAGCAACGTTCTTGTCTCAGTGGTAGCACTCTGGTTTTCTAAAGAAGACTGATCTGAGCAGCACAGGTTTGGTAGTCCTGGTACTGCGTTTAGAGGCTGGAGTCTAACATGAAGCACAATATAGGAAACCAATTTAATTTGTTTTTATCCTCGTGTTGCCTTTTTCTATGTTTCCCCAACTTTAGCACTGTAAGAGGAAATGTCATCTGGCAAGTGTGTAGACGCCTTGGCTTTATTGACCTATGTAATTCACATGTGACCATGATAATGGGGCTGCACAACTGCACCAGTAGCGTAGTGATATTATGCAAGTTTCCCATTCTTGTGAGCAAGGTTCTGGCTGGTGCATCATAATTTGTGAAAATTAGACTGAAATATATTTAATTTTTATTTAGGCCCCTAACTTTCCTACTCACTAATACGACTTCTGTAATGGCACTGAACGAAGTGCACTCATTTTCTGAAGTTGAAAGTTCAGGTGAACTTTCAATTAGTAACTTGATGCGAATACCAGGTATGCCAGGGGTCTTGGGGATTGATCCCGAGGGCCCAACAACCCTCTCCCCAAAATAACAGAGGACCCAGCCAAGGGCAAGTTAGAACTGTTATTTATTTCAATAACAAACATTGATTATAAAAGACAATCACGATTCTCCAGCACATCTCAATTTTCCAAAGTACGCTTCCCAGTTTTGATGCCACATGCCGTCATCACCTGGGCCCTCCCCCAGAAACCCATACCCGTTTCTAATAATGTGCTGAGAGTAGTAACACCTATAGCTAGCCTATATAGAGGTTATTCTACTGGCCCTCGCATGTCAGGTGGCTGACCTGCCCCGTCCCCACAAAACTTTCTGTTGCATTGTTGCAGGGTTGTGGACTTACCATTGGCCCTTGCCCTTTGCCATCCACCCCTACATTTCTGTCTCTTGATTGGCTGGATTTGGCCTCCCCAGGCCTTGGACCCAATTCGGTTCTCAGCCCTCTGTGCACATCTTCAAGGTGATGTGAAATGACTATGTGTCTCAATTGTATCTGGTAGTAGACCACCTTTGACTATGAGAGTGCGATCCATGCTACAACATTTGTTTCACTTCTCGTATGGGTTGCTGAGAACGGCTTGTCTTCCCACCATGGATGAATGCCCATTGTCTAGATCGGCTGCATCACATTTTGGTGGACCACAAAATGGAGCTCTGTGGGTCTGCATTTATGAAGATTTATTCCATTTTCCTGCAGCTGGCCCTTTGTCGTCTGGAGCTCTGAATGTGCTTCTTTTATCTCTGTCCTTGGCTGTGAGCTTGGCCATCAGGCTTGGTGCAGCCTGAGCTTGCTCATCTTGTCTAGTGTCTTGTAGCCCGAGGCCTTCAGTAATTTTCCTTAGACTTATAATGCGATTTCTACTTGCTCATGCTGTGCTATATTTCCTATAGGTTAGTCGTACAAGGTCCTACCAGTCTCCATATATACTCCTGTAGTCCCATAGAGTTAATTGCCGTAAGCATCTACAAGATTGCTCAGGATCTCTTGTTGTCCTGTGTTTCTGCATAACTGCATTTGGCTAATGAGAAAAATAAATGTTTTAACAGTATGTATATGTTACGCTCACCTGGTCTCTGCGGGGGCGTAGGGGCACGGTTGGAGCCCTCCCTGAACTTGGCTCCCTGGTGTCGGCTGTCTTCCCCAGCTGCCTCGGAGAAAAGGGTTCGGGATACTGGTGTTGCACCTGAGAGGAGAGGAGAGGAAATGAGGATGGCGTGGAGGTGTCCTGAATCCCCTCGCCCCTTTCGTGCCAGAACAGCGTGCGCAAGAGTCTTTGCATGCAAGCTCATCTGTTCTTTGTGATGCTGGGCTCTCTGTCCTGCTTTCTTCTGCTGATCCATACCGGCTGTGACCTATCCACTTGAAGGTAAGTCTTTGGTTTTTAATAATGTCTTTAGCGATGAGTATTGAAGTAGTGATAAGCAATAATGATGACTTGCTATGTCTCTGCTCTTCCCCAATAGGTGTGAAGATGAAGATCGGAAGCGTGGAGCGGCTCTTGGGATCCCCCTGAGGATGATGGACTCTGAAGGACACCAGGTACACTGGTTGATATGATGAAAGTCAAGACTCAGGTAAGATGCAGCCCAGAGTTTGTGATTGTGAGATTTCTAACCTGTTGTGTTCTTTTCGGTTGTAGGAGCGGTCTGACGGTGTAGAGCAGAGTCCGGAGACTAGAAGACAGTTCGATGGCTCCTGAGGAAGGTTCTCCGGTGAAGCGGAGAAGATGCGAGATGCTCCCACGTCGTTAGAAGTCCGAATAGGAAGAGAAGAGGCCCCGACTCCGGTGGAGTGCAGGTAGGGTGCACACACAGCGATGGAGTAGCTGGAGTCAGGTAAGCGCGCCTTCAGCGATGGCACGGCTGGAGTCAGGTAAGCGCGCCTTCAGCGATGGAGTGGTTGGAGTCAGGTAAGCGTGCCTTCAGCGATGGAGCGGCTGGAGTCAGCTAAGCACGCCTTCAGCGATGGAGCGGCTGGGGTCAGGTAAGCGAGATGGTCTTCAGAGCTGGAGTACAGGAATCAAAGTGAGGTACGGCAGTAAGTGTCACGCTGCAAAGCAGAGTAACGCGATGCAAGGGCATACAGCTGGGCTGGCCTTATATAGGCTGGCTCTGGCCCCTCCCTTTAGCCACGCCTTGTGGCTCCACCTTGCCCTGCCCAAGGATTCCAGCACATGCCTCCCAATGCGGTTCTATGGCCACGCCCGGCCCGCATGCACGTGCCTTAGGCACAGAGTGTTCCAAGCACACATTTCTATGAGCCTGGTGCCAAAGCCGCCAGGACTGGGTCCAAGTGGCCCGTGGGGGTGATGAAGGCCTGGGCCCTTGCCCCATGGCCATTACAGCACTCCCCCACAAGTCCCCTCTCACAGGCACCCTTCTTGTCATGGGTAACTGGCCGTGGTGCTTGGGGGCTAAGTATCGCTTCCCTAGACTGTGATTTGCATTCTAGTTGTTTTGTTTACGCTACGTGGCGTATTTAAGCCCCACCCACTTTTGGGCCGGTGCGTTGCAACTGTGCAGTTTCCTCGCTGCGGCTTTGGTTGCGTTTCGCTAAGTTTTCTCTTGGCTTTTGGCCACCATTTTCTATCTTTCTCTGGGTCTCCCTGCTTGGGGAGGACCGGCATCTGTTCCCTCTTCCCTCCTTTTTTTTTTACTCTTGGCAGCGAGCGACTCTGCCGCTCTCCTACTTTCCGGTCCCGCGGCCGGTTACGTTTCCCAGACTTTCCTTGTCTTCTGCCCTTCTACTTTCCCTGCTACACCTACTCGGCGTGCCCTGTCTGGAAATAGACTTGGTTCCATTCCATTGGAGCCCGCACTTCACTCTGGGATGCTTTCTGTCAATCTTCTCTCCGGTGACTCCATTCTCAAGTGGGGGTTTTTTCAACCAGTATCGGCTTTTTCCCCTTGTAGTCTTCCGCCGGAGTGGGTTCACAAGGAAGCCGAGTCTGAGGCTTCACTGTGGATCCCTTCCAGGAGAGACCTTCTCATCGCACAAAGAAGACAGACTACAGCGCTCGGTGACCCGGATTAAAGTCACCAAGAGATTCAGGTGAGGAGGAGGAGGGAGAACTGGAATCTGGGGAAGTTAAGGAAACAGAACTTAACAGATTGCATTGCCTGAACATGGCAACGCCAGAACAGCGACAAGAGCTAGTAGCAGCTGTACAGAATATGACTGTAGAAATGCAGAAGATGTCAGTAGAAATGCAAACGTTGAAGACTGAAAACAATGTCTTACGGCAGATGATGACCACAAAAGAGGTTCGCCCTTCAGAGCTCCCGCCCATAGCATTGTCTACTGAGAAGTTTGATAGCTCTCCCAAGAGCTTAAAGGAATTTTTGGATGCTTGTCATATCCATTTTGCATTCCGGACCAATACCTATTGCACAGATCATCACAAGGTGGGATATCTAATTTCTAATTTCACGGGTAACGCTCTGGCATGGGCTACCCCATTAGTTACCAATTCCGATCCGGTTTTACAGGACTTTGCGGCTTTTACTTGTCAGTTAAAGCAAGCATTTGAGAGACTGGAAATTACCTTTAAGGTATGTGAAGACCTGTTGGATGCGAGACAGGGTCAAATGGATGTTCTTTCATACATTACAAATTTCAAAAGACTAGCCACAGGGGCTGGTTGGTCTGAGCAGGCACAGTATGTCATTTTTCGAAGAGGACTTAAGGAAGACATCAAGGACGAATTAGCCAGAGCTCCTCGTCCCTCTACGTTTCCAGAATTGGTGTCAGCAGCTCTTCATATTGAATTCCAGCTTCAAGAACAATGACAGGAAAGGCGTCGAATGAAGAGTTCCTTCCTTTATTCCGAATCTCCTCCTCCTGCACACTGCTTTCATTTGTGTTTCTAATGAGGATACTCTGGAGGTTAGGGATGTTGCCCAGTCGTCGAGGTCTGACACCCGCTGTTCAAGTGTGTCGAGTCTATCTGCGTGCTTGTCTAGACGGTGTTGGAGCTGGTCGACTTTGGAGGAAAGTGTGTCTAGTTTGCTTCCCAAACCTCCAATTCCTGCTTTCAGGTCTACTAGAATTTCCCTTATGTCGAAGTCTTGGACTTCTTCCTCCTGTTGGAGGGGCGCCTGTGTTGGTGATTGTGGTCTGCTGTTGGTTTGGGTGTTTTGGAGGAGGAACTGGTTTTGAAGTTCAGTTTTCTTTGAGATTTATCTGTTTTCCCCATTTCTTGCGTTGATATGGTCTCTTTTACGCCCAGGTGGTGACTTGAAGCAGGTTTGGGGTTGTTGGCTGGGTGACTGCGCCTCTGTCTGATAGGTTGTCTCACTGTTGTTGGCGGATTGAGGAGCTTTATTGCCGAGCTTTGTGTTGCTCTGCTGCGCTACACGCGGCCTCGGGGAAGCGCGTGACCAGGGTATCGAGCAGTGAACGACGGGGACGGTGTTGTCCTCTGCAGGAGGTCTGTGCCTGTCGTCTTTCTCCTGGGCAGGGGGGTTTGTACCGACTGTGGAATGTGGCAGTCACCTTGATTTGTGCTAGTGGTGGGGTTGAGCAGGGGGACTGGAACGGTTTTCTTGGGCTTAGGCAGGGTGATTTGCGTCTATGGTTCGAGCCACATCGGGGGTGTGCAGTAATACCGTCACCATTCCGTTCTTGGAGGCTAGTGTTTGCAGATCCTGTCAGCCTTGTCTGTTGGTGTGAGACTGCAGCTTGGTGGTAGCCTCTCCCCTGCAGGCACTCTGTCTGATGAGCTGGTGAGGGGCTGTGTGGCACTTTCACCACCCTCAGCCCTGCGCGCCGCCCTGGGGCGCCCTGGTTAGGCTTTGGTTGTTGAGGCGGTCTCATCATTATGCCGCCTGCCTATTAGGTGCTTCTGGGGGGTCGGGCCGTGATCAGGGTCTCATCGATAAATGGGGCCTCGGCTGCAGGGGTGTTGGGAGCCCCTGCGGCTGCCAATGAGTTGTGTGTCATTTGGGGAGACCAGGGCAGCAGGGAGGTCTGCTACGCGGGTGGGTGTCTGCAGCGTCGCGGGGGACACTCATACCTAGATCGCCCCTGGAGCTCGTCCGAGTGGTGCGGTGTCTCCTCTCCGCACCGACTCTCCCGGTTCTCAGGGCCCTCCTGGGCACCGCAGGTGTACACACATCAGTGCTCTGCCGCGGCCCGGGCCTCTAGCAGGATGTGTCTGGTGCGCCCCGGGTGTCCCTTTTTGCGCCGGATCGCTTTGCGATAAGCTGCACTCGTTCCTGGAGCCTGCGGATTTACGGACAGAGGCCTCGGCTCCACGCAGGCAGGAGGGGGGGTACTTCTTCGACAGATTTCGGAGTAAATCAGCAGGCCGCAGCTGGAATGGGGGCTGCGATTTGTGCCGAATTGCCGCATGAGTTTGCTGGTGGCGTTGGCAAGTAGTTTAAACACCACAAAAGCAGTGATTCTTCAGGATTGTTTTGGGAGCTACACAGAGCTCACTTGGAAGCCGCCATCTTGGACAGCTCTCTAGCGCCCTCTCCCTCACATATTCCATTGATTTGTTGTGGCCGGTGTTGGTAGAGGTGTAATGATCTTACTATTTTCTCCACAGTAGCCTATGAATGGGTTCTTAAGGGCTGTTTCAGGTTTTCCCAGTCCCATATTGGAGAGTTTTGGAAGTAGTAGTCTGCTTGCCAACAACTCTGGGGTAGAAAATCTCCAAATGGAGGTGGAGTTTCCTGTAGGAGAGTAGAAAAGTTAGGGAAATCCCACCGAGAATAACTTCTTTGGGGAGTCCAGGAATGATGGCAGACGATATGTCACCTGATTCGCCCCAGATATTAATGTGTAGTTATTTTGGGGTACACCTCAGTGTCCCTGTGTACACATGTAACCCTAACCATGGCTGCATTTTTCAGGTCCTTTGTTGTAACCAAATCAACCCGTACAGCAGTTTGTTTACTACCTGAATCAATTAAGGCCCTTACTTGCCTCCCATTTACCCAGGTCTTTTCGTATGTAAAGTCAGTAGAAGATTGACTTAAACAGATTTTGGAGGTCTCTAGCTCCTCTTCGGGTTCTTCCCATTCTTCACCCTTTAAACAGCTTATTTCCACAGGTAGGTCCCTTAGATTCTTTGGACAGCACCTAGCTACATGTCCTGTTTCTCTACAAGAAAAACAGACAGGAGGAGGTGGTCTACTTCCTTTTCTTTCCTCCCTACTGCTCTCATCTTTTGTTTTAGTATCAGTTCTTCTGATTTCTACCTTGTCTTGTGGCATCCCTTTTTCAATTCTATACAACCCCCCTTCCCTGAGGTTGAGGTTGGTGGATAGGCTTATGATCCTTCCGTTTCTCCCATAGATGGGCTGAGTGGCGTTGTTTAGCTGCATCTGAGTGGTTTTGTGCAGTCTCAATGGCCGTGGCTAAGGTAGGGTGATTTAACTGTAGAACGTCTTTCTGCAAAAAAAGGGGTAAGGAAATAGTGAATTGTTCTAGGGTTAGTTCTTCTAAGGATTTGTTATTAATCCACAGGACCACAGTGTTTTTAACATGTTCGCCCATTTCTAAGGCGGTTTCCCCTGGGTTTAATCTAATAGCACTGAACTTCTGCCGATAATAATTGCAGGTTTGCCCCACTCTTTTTAACATTCCCTCCTTGATGGATAGAAAGGTGGCGCCCTGTGCAAGATTAAGTAGTTGATAGGAGGTTTTTAGTTCTCCTTTCAACAAAGGGGCCAATCTTTTGAGGTTCTCTTCACATCCTAGTTGTTCAGCTTGTTGTTTGAAGTTCAAGAAAACATTTCCTAAATCTTCACCTTCAAGATATGTATGAAGTACCCGCTGTGCTAGTACGGGTCTCGCTTGTAATTCCATCAATGTAGTAAAATGTTCTTACTGAGACCCCCCTCTCATACATACATAGGTGCATTTACACAGACAGCCCCTCTCATGCACGCATATGTGCATACAATCTTTCACACATGCATACACAGAGACTAAAAGGCGTTTTTCTCCTTACCTGTTCCTTTCCAGAGTCAACATGAAACCGCCTCCTCGGCTGCTCTCCAGGCCTTCCAGTTCTTGTGCTTCATGCAGACAGGTACCAGGAAGGCAGGAAAACGTCCAGGTTCCTGGCATGTGCGGCAGCAGAGGGGGCACTACTGCTCAGCTGTTGAGAGTGACTTATCTGTAAATGCCCACACAGGGGTGCTGAGTTGGCATTTAAAGATTGTGGGTGGGCCTTGCACACCTACCCTGTCTAAGTCCCTTGTGAGGTCACCAGTCCTGCTTTCTTTGAACTGTGGGACTTGTATTTTCTTACTTCCCCTTTTTAATGCAGGAAAACTTCAAATCCCATAATTCCAAGAAAAAATGATACTGCATGACTTTCTCAATCATGGGCATGGGATAAATCAGAGCTCTCCACCTGGGACCAGAAACCTTGCACTAGGAGTGGCAACTACACTGCACGTCTTTGCATACCACAGCAGGCGCTGTTTCTGGATCTGGCCCTTGGTTTAATTTAGTGGCTGGGATAGGAAATCCAAACCCCACAGACCAAATTGTGTTACTCTCGGGGAAAATCATCTTATCTGCACACACCTCACTTCCATAACTGTCAACATTTGGAAAACATAGAAACAAACAAAAAGTGGCAACTGGCCAATATATAAACAACTGGATATTACACTTTGATGAAATTAAGATCATAAAGAAACAAACAAAGTGTGATTCTGTGAAGAGCAAATGCACAGTAAACAGTAGACACGATTTTTGTGTTTCGTAACTTGAAAGATGACCATTTACACATGCGTAGAGTTCCTGGAGTGGAGTGGTTTTCACCTTCGCTTTACACGCGAAAGGTCCCCGTGCCGAAGCAGTTCTAGTCATGTGTCTGTTCTTTGTTTAACAATGTCTTTCGTTTATCTTAAAATAGAACTGTATTGCGTGAAAAGATACGCCTGTTTTCTTTGATTTAACGATGAATGTAATTATATTAAAAGAGAACTCTGATGCGATGACCCCGATAGTTCTATTTTAGCGAGTCAGTAGAAATGTTGCAAACGCTACATCCGAGCACGACTGCATGCGATAAGAGTGTTGATCAAGTAGCCAAAAAAATGCTTTCTACGCTTGGATTTAGCTCAATGTAACAGTACTTGGTTGATGCAAACTCCCAACGCCACGCTTTGGACGTTTAATTGTGCACATGCAAATAATAAATTGCATTTACATTTTATTATTTTCATATTCTTAAGCAGCCCTTTCGTAAGAATTGAAACTGACCTGGGGCAAAAGGTTTGTTTGAAAAAACATTTTTGTCCTTTCCTAGATTGGCAGAACGTACGCCCTGTCCATTAGCACACACGTAATTCCTGTGTGGTCATGGAAGAACAATGAAGCACAGCGCCAGTAGTGTAGTGGTATCATGCAAGATTCCCATTCTTGCGACCCGGGTTCGATTCCCGGCTGGCGCATCAGCACTTTTTTTTAGAAATCTTTTATTTTTATTTGGACCTCTAACTTTCCTACTCCCTAACATGACTTTTGTAATGGTACTGAATGAAGTGCACTAATTTTCTGAAGCTGAAAGTTCAGGTGCACTTTGAATTAGTAAGACAAAAAGAGCAATGTCCCTGGTACAGAGAAAGTGTTTCTTTTTTTAGAGCTTCTATTTAAGTTGCCTTGGAGTGGACAGTGTTCACAAAAACATGTATATTTTATGAAGTGATAGGAGGTGTAACCAGATGAAGGGAGCCATTGGTGTTTAGTCAATGCAGGTTAGTGAGGAAACTGCTGCAATTAAAGCTACAATTAGCTGCATTTTACTAATTTAATAGCTTTTGTAGGGGTTGATGTGCCCTGAGGTTCAGTTCACCACATGCTGCAGTGTTCTTGTTCCCTCAAACAGTTACGGCGTCAAGGCCTTTCAGCCATTTCAGTTGCAATGGCCCCTCTGGCACCAGGGGACCCCAGCAGCGGACCTGTGCTGGCAGGTGCAACACGTATGTTACCGGCTGCCTTTGGAGGCCCCTCAGGGTGTCACCTGCCTCTTGTCTATCCAGCAACGTTCTTGTCTCAGTGGTAGCACTCTGGTTTTCTAAAGAAGACTGATCTGAGCAGCACAGGTTTGGTAGTCCTGGTACTGCGTTTAGAGGCTGGAGTCTAACATGAAGCACAATATAGGAAACCAATTTAATTTGTTTTTATCCTGGTGTTGCCTTTTTCTATGTTTCCCCAACTTTATCACTGTAAGAGGAAATGTCATCTGGCAAGTGTGTAGACGCCTTGGCTTTATTGACCTATGTAATTCACATGTGACCATGATAATGGGGCTGCACAACTGCACCAGTAGCGTAGTGATATTATGCAAGTTTCCCATTCTTGTGAGCAAGGTTCTGGCTGGTGCATCATAATTTGTGAAAATTAGACTGAAATATATTTAATTTTTATTTAGCCCCCTAACTTTCCTACTCACTAATACGACTTCTGTAATGGCACTGAACGAAGTGCACTCATTTTCTGAAGTTGAAAGTTCAGGTGAACTTTCAATTAGTAACTTGTTGATGCGAATACCAGGTATGCCAGGGGTCTTGGGGATTGCTCCCGAGGGCCCAACAACCCTCTCCCCAAAATAACGGAGGACCCAGCCAAGGGCAAGTTAGAACTGTTATTTATTTCAATAACTGACATTGATTATAAAAGACAATCACGATTCTCCAGCACATCTCAATTTTCCAAAGTACGCTTCCCAGTTTTGATGCCACATGCTGTCATCACCTGGGCCCTCCCCCAGAAACCCATACCCGTTTCTAATAATGTGCTGAGAGTAGTAACACCTATAGCTAGCCTATATAGAGGTTATTCTACTGGCCCTCGCATGTCAGGTGGCTGACCTGCCCCGTCCCCACAAAACTTTCTGTTGCATTGTTGCAGGGTTGTGGATTTACCATTGGCCCTTGCCCTTTGCCATCCACCCCTACATTTCTGTCTCTTGATTGGCTGGATCTGGCCTCCCCAGGCCTTGGACCCAATTCGGTTCTCAGCCCTCTGTGCACATCTTCAAGGTGATGTGAAATGACTATGTGTCTCAGTTGTATCTGGTAGTAGACCACCTTTGACTATGAGAGTGCGATCCATGCTACAACATTTGTTTCACTTCTCGTATGTGTTGCTGAGAACGGCTTGTCTTCCCACCATGGATGAATGCCCATTGTCTAGATCGGCTGCATCACATTTTGGTGGACCACACAATGGAGCTCTGTGGGTCTGCATTTATGAGGATTTATTCCATTTTCCTGCAGCTGGCCCTTTGTCGTCTGGAGCTCCGAATGTGCTTCTTTTATCTCTGTCCTTGGCTGTGAGCTTGGCCGTCAGGCTTGGTGCAGCCTGAGCTTGCTCATCTTGTCTAGTGTCTTGTAGCCCGAGGCCTTCAGTAATTTTCCTTAGACTTATAATGCGATTTCTACTTGCTCATGCTGTGCTATATTTCCTATAGGTTAGTCGTACATGGTCCTACCAGTCTCCATATATACTCCTGTAGTCCCATAGAGTTAATTGCCGTAAGCATCTACAAGATTGCTCAGGATCTCTTGTTGTCCTGTGTTTCTGCATAACTGCATTTGGCTAATGAGAAAAATAAATGTTTTAACAGTATCTATATGTTACGCTCACCTGGTCTCTGCGGGGGCGTAGGGGCACGGTTGGAGCCCTCCCTCGACTTGGCTCCCTGGCGTCGGCTGTCTTCCCCAGCTGCCTCGGAGAATAGGGTTCGGGATACTGGTGTTGCACCTGAGAGGAGAGGAGAGGAAATGAGGATGGCGTGGAGGTGTCCTGAATCCCCTCTCCCCTTTCGTGCCAGAACAGCGTGCGCAAGAGTCTTCGCATGCAAGCTCATCTGTTCTTTGTGATGCTGGGCTCTGTTGGGTGTTCTGACCCACGTTTGGACTATTATGCTACAACATTTGGTGCTGTGGGCTTAGGAAATCCAAGATGGCCGAAAAAGCCCACATGTGCGCCAGAATCTATGAAAACTGCGCAGTTTGTGCGCACACCAAAATGGTCGCCTGACTTGCCACCCCCCGGTGCGGGTGTGCTGGGTCAGAAGAGCCATGAGTGAAATGGGGTGCTAAAGAGAAAAACAGCAGTGCCTGTTCGCTAGAAAGCACTTTAAAAATCACCCTTTGTTTCTCTGAAGGCAAGCTCAGAATGCCCATTTCAAACATTGCAGAATATCCAACAATTTCACTGAACACCAGCAGACATTTGACAGAATAAAGTCTTGTGGGCATACAAAATCTGGAAAGAGGATGAGCCTAAAATAATGTTCATAGCAAAACTGGCTGAGCTGTGGATTTCAGCAGTTTAAGTAAATTTGGACTGAAAGACACTAAAAATCTAAATGTTTAAAAGAAATGAGTGACCTACTTTTGAGTGTCACATAGGTTGCAATTGTTTAAATGTCAGTTTTAAACTTAGAATCAGCATTCTAGCTGCATGCGTAAAAATTGGAAGTTTGATTTGGACAGGAAAACTGGCAGCCAAAGAGACATTTAGCTGAGGCCTGGCTTAAAAAGAGAGGGAATTTTGCCCACCAGCTACCCCCGACAGGAGTTGAGACTTGCACAATAGCTGTGTTCCCAGGCCTAGCTGCCTTTTGCTGTTCCCACCAAAAGGGATATGACACTTCTCTGATTGAATTACCTGGGCTCTGCAGGAAATTGAACAAACCCCTGTCCTGACTCAGGCAAATGTTTTATTGGGGGGGGGGGGGTCGTAAAAGTGGCTTCCTCCTGGAAGGAAAGGGGAGGAGCACTGCCTGTGAGAGCAAGCTGGCTTGGCAGAACTGGAAAAACCAGAAATTCAACCTTGTGCTGGGGGGAAACCACACCCCTTTGGGGCCAGAACATAAATCTAAAATGATGGATCATTCATAGAGCGGACTTGTGAAAATTTTATAAGTGATATCATTATTCTTGTGATTTTTCTGTGCACATTTGAAGACGTGTTAGAACCCGGTGGTATGTTCAGGGGGGGTTTTAGCAGAAAAGAGGATATTACTCAAAATGTATGTATGTTAAAAATCTGACAATCCACGACCTAATGCCCACATGCTTTGCGAACATTTGTGTAAATGCGGGGACAAATCCAATATTGGTAACCCGACCAAAAAGTGAAATATGTTGCCATTTTTGAACCCAAGGTCCTAGAAACGACAGAATTGGAACAGAGGCTACCATCAGTAAATGCATGATGTGTGTATGCAATGCCAAACAACTGTCTATCGGGGAAGTATGTATTTGGATCAGATATAGATTGTGTGTAAAGTTGACAGGGGTGGGTTCTCTGTATCATAAACAGACCTCATCATGATGACACTTCATTTCATTCCCCCAATCAAGGGGAAGAGGAGGAAGTGGCCAATGACAAGTGGAGAGGGGTAGGGCCTAGAAAGCTAGCCTCTCCACCTACTTTCAAAACACATAAAAGCAGACAGTCAGGACAGATAGAGACATTCTATTCCATCTGCTGCGGGACGCTCTGCCGGGAAAATCCATACTTTACCTCCATCAACCTCCAGAGAGCCAACACAGAGACTTCAATCTATCCACCTTCAGAGACCAAGACTTTACTTCAGAATTTGTAGCAGAGAGGTCAACTACAAGCTAAATCCCTCTTTAGCAGGCCTCAAATCATTGCAACTATTCACAGCCAGGCGAGCTGTTTGAATTCTTTGCAAGAACTCTTGCCATTTGCCAGAAAGCAGTGTTGTATCCAGAGAAAGCTGTGCAGAAAGATCCAGAAGCAGTGCTGTACCCAGAGAAAGCAGAGCAGTATCCAGAAGTAGAGGCCAGAGATCCAGAGTGACCCAGACCGCTGTTAGCAGAACCAGAGAGCTCACTCAGATCACTGTGAAGTGCCGAGACCAGAACCAGAGTCCAGTCCGAAAACCTGACCAGATCCGTGGCGAGGCCTATTTCTAAATATATTGTGAGTACCTAGCAGAACCAATCTCTTAGTTAAAATAATATAATTCAATCTATTTTAATCTAACCAGAACTGCCTCCTAACTGTCACCTGTCATTTGCAAAGCTGTCACTTGTCGTCATTTTCTAGCTGCAAGCTGTAACCTGTCGCTTTGAACTTTTAAAATTTCAAATCCGAAAAACTACCTTTATTTAATCGTCCGTATCTCTGGAACCGTTTGGGCTAGGAACTTGGTTAGAATCTCAGCTTTTCAACAAGCCTAGAACCGACTTCCTACTCCTCATTTTGCCGTAATCACGATTCTCGCACTCGCGAATTTTACTGCGATTTGCAATTTGGTTAAAAATCCAGCCACGTGTGAAAACAGCAGCTTCATTGCTTTCCTTTGCCAAAAATTTGTTTAACCTGCTAGTTACTCCTAGATCCTTGCTAAAGTGAGCCTGAACTCATCCCAAGTATATTTCACTCACCCTGAACCTCCTAAAGGGAATTAAAACCATTTTCAGCATATTTCTCACTGCATTGTCACCATATACAAAGCAGTTTGCCTGTGTTTCAAAACTCCTATCCGTTGTATAAGCTGCTGGGGGGGAATTGAACTGAATTCTATTTGATTGCATTCCTAAGAACTGTGTCATCTTCATCTCCTTACAGTGCATAAAAGGGGGGGTGAATTGTCCAAGAAAGTGATTACATTGTCTTTTGCTGAAATCCTATCAAGTTATTTTCTGTACTGCATTTCGTTCCACATTGCATCCATTTGAAACCATAAAAGTATTGTTGCTATCTTATCCATCGTATAACCACTCATCATTGATTATACAGAAGTGTGCTAGTGCCGGACTATCCATTATTTATTACTGCTCAGATTAAGTGTGATATTCAATTATTAATTTATTATAAAGTGTGATATATATATCTATTGTTTAAATTATCAAATAAACCTTTTAAACTTGCAAAACAGAACTACTTCTTGGCTCAGTGGGGTCAGAGGTATTCCAAAAGAGGGGTGTTATATAGGGGTAGTCATCCAGAACGCATGAACTGGACGTAAAGATATATCAATAAGGATTTCCATTCAGTATCCCAGACTAGGCATTGACTTAGCTGTAGTGTTGAATTGAATCCTCTCACAGCTCTCTGTCCTGCTTTCTTCAGCAGGGGAGCGTATAGCCGGCCTAGTTGCTTCACTGGCCTGCGAAGTGCCGATCCAGACGGGCTGTGACCTATCCACTTGCAGGTAAGTCTTTGGTTTTTAATAATGTCTTTAGCGATGAGTATTGAAGTAGTGATAAGCAATAATGATGACCTGCTATGTCTCTGATCTTCCCTAATAGGTGTGAAGATGAAGATCGGAAGCGTGGAGCGGCTCTTGGGATCCCCCTGAGGATGATGGACTCTGAAGGACACCAGGTACACTGGTTGATATGATGAAAGTCAAGACTCAGGTAGGATGCAGCCCAGAGTTTGTGATTGTGAGATTTCTAACCTGTTGTGTTCTTTTCCCTTGTAGGAGTGGTCGGTGTGGAGCACAGTCCGGAGACTAGAAGACAGTTCGATGGATCCTGAGGAAGGTTCCCCGGTGAAGCGGAGAAGATGCCAGATGCTCCCACGTCGTTAGAAGTCCGAATCGGAAGAGAAGAGGCCCCGACTCCGGTGGAGTGCAGGTAGGGTGCACACACAGCGATGGAGTAGCTGGAGTCAGGTAAGCGCGCCTTCAGCGATGGCACGGCTGGAGTCAGGTAAGCGCGCCTTCAGCGATGGAGTGGTTGGAGTCAGGTAAGCGTGCCTTCAGCGATGGAGCGGCTGGAGTCAGGTAAGCACGCCTTCAGCAATGGAGCGGCTGGGGTCAGGTAAGCGAGATGGTCTTCAGAGCTGGAGTACAGGAATCAAAGTGAGGTACGGCGGTAAGCGTCACGCTGCAAAGCAGAGTAACGCGAAGCAAGGGCATACAGCTGGGCTGGCCTTATATAGGCTGGCTATGCCCCCTCCCTTTAGCCACGCCTTGTGTCTCCACCTTGCCCCGACCAAGGATTCCAGCACGTGCCTCCCGATGCAGTTCTATGGCCACGCCCGGCCCGCATGCACGTGCCTTAGGCACAGAGTGTTCCAAGCACATATTTCTATGAGCCTAGTGCCAAAGCCGCCAGGACTGGGTCCAAGTAGCCTGTGGGGGTGATGAAGGCCTGGGCCCTTGCCCCATGGCCATTACAGCACTCCCCCACAATGTGGAAACAGAGAAATTGACATGAGGCCGGGAAGCCCAAATGGAAACACACCAACACAGGTTACAAAGGACCATATAAAGCGCTTTATTTCAAAGTTACAAAGTTACCAAGTTATCAAGGTCAATTGACATGCGAATAGCTATTCGGCCCTCTGACTAACACACGAACCTTCAACGTTAGGTTCGCACTGAAAGTGGGAGAGACCGATCATCGGGATGCTTGGGTTTTTATACATTTAGTACTGCATTGGCCAGCCCTCTTACAAGTTAACCATTTCTGGAACCATGGCTAGGGTTCGTAGCCAGGTCGAACATGCAATTTACATACATTAGATCAGTTCCGCTGATACAGTTATATATTTACACAAAGGTTGAACAGAGGACAGGGTCTTAGTTCATGACCCTAACAAGTAGCCTGCGGACATATTATTCATTCACGTGTGCGGAGGTCACCATGGCCGAAGTCTTACTCGTAATGTCATTCGGCCTCCATTTTGTGATTCGGGGTGACTTCCACACTGCAAGAATACCTAAAATGGCGGCTAGATCCAAGATGGCAGCTTACACAATATATTAAGGTCAAGCGCTTGCCGCGGAACCTATGTTCACAATATTCTTTAGACAGCTTGGCGTAGGCCAACATACATTTAACCGATGCGATTGGGGTCACAATATTATATCGATTTCCACAGACCCTCCTTTTGGCCTATGCCAAGTGCTAAAACATAATTTTCTAATACTTTTGAAAATACTTGAAGGCATTATCATCCATAGGTTCCGCATCATTGTCTGAAATATCAATAGCCATAAGGTCGTTCGTAAGAACTTCTTGCAACATGAACTCTTTAGATGCTGTCTTCGGAGTGTATATCTTTCGCCCTATTGCGCTCATTACCTGGGCACAACATTCCCCCATCATTCCGCATATACTTGGGAGGCATTGAAAACAACAGCAAAGAAATAACAGAGTCCCTAAAATACCTACAATGACAGAAAGCACCTTCCACCCCCAAGATCGCAGAGAATCCCAAAACCAGGTACTAAGGCTCCAGTCTCCTACTGGGATATGGACTTCAGAACTAAGAATGTGTAAGTTCTGAATTGCTTTAAATATTGTTGGTGAAGAATCTGGTACGAAAACGCAACAAGCGGACCCCACTAATTTACATACTCCACCTCGTTCGGCTAAAATGACATCTAATGCCATTCGATTTTGCAGTGCTACCAATCTTATCGCCTTTTGCTCTAAGGTCATATTGTAAAGTATGTCCGTGGTCCGGTTGATCGTTTTCTCCAATACCCTCGCTAATCCCCTAATGTTTTCTGAATTTGCTATTTGTTCCCAAAAGGGGACTACTGATTTGGCTATATCCCCGAACACTTGTCCGGGGGTATCTCCATCACTATCTCGTCGCGGGCGAGCCTTGGATACCTCTAAGGTACTGGCTATAAATACACCTGGTAACAATATCCCTAAATAACAAGTCCCCTGCCAATCCTTGGGCAACCAGGGAAAAGCTAAACTACCACAAACAAAATAAACGGGTCCCCCTACATACAAAGGCCTATTTTCCCCAGTCAAATTTACAATATGTATACAAGGCTCAAAATCTCCCATTGGCCTAGTGCCATTTCTTTGTACACAGAAAGGGACAGAATCAGGATTGCGATTTACAGAATAAGAAGGAGGCATGGCATCCTTATTGCCTATCGGAGCCATCTTGAAAGAAACCAGATTTTGGAAAGGAAAGGAAAGTTTATCAGACGGCCTAATAGAAGCGATATTAGGTCTACTCCTATTTGCGAAAAGCGAGCATCCCAGGGGAGTCAATTCACGTCTCTCAAATTCATTCAAATTAGTGCCATCGAAGTTCCCTGAGATGCTATCATTCCATCGGCCAAAGAAGAGTGCTCTAAGAGAGGCATAGCAGGAAGTCGTTAGAGGTAAGGGATGTATATACCATCCCAGTCCCTTGTTCCCATGTTGTGGCAAATGCGTGCAAATCCAACAATTACTCTTATTAAAAATAGCATGCGTAGCATTCATCACTATCATCAGAGTGTTATTATGATATTTCTGTCTATGCCGAGAGTCCCTAGGGGACAGAGTGTGAAGGTGTACAGAGGGAGTCAAAACAGTTGGTACAATTTCGGTCGGTAACAGAGGCTTCAAAGGATAAATCTCTTCAAAGTACCAAAGTCCCACGGCAGCAGTTGCAAAACTAACAATAATCAGAACAAGAACACAACAGTACGTTTTCAGGGCCCAGGCACATTGTCCATTGTTCGAACTGGTCACCTCCTTATCAAATAGTTCTATACGAGGAGCAGTGGTGAAGGCGGCAGGCATCATGGTTGTCCCGATCGACGGCCCCAATGTTCGTTGCTGGCGGCACTTCGGCCGCGCGACTTCTTAGTCCTTCCCAACCCTAGCCAACAGAACCCTCCTTTTCTGTGTTCCAAAAAAGGAAAAGACAATAGTATTCCAATCACTCCTTTTTCTTCCAGATGCACGATACTCGTGCAACGATTTTATTTTCGTGGTCGAAGGTTGTACCTGATGGTACCCAAGTTTTCCGAATCCAAAGGCAAAGTATCGTCGCTCCCTGAGGGGAGCGTCACGTCGGTGGCGACGGAAGTCGCAGAACTTGAAACAAGAGTTTCCGGAAGTGATTGATCAAGGGAGTGCGGAGACAAAATGGACGGCTCCCTGAGCTCCTCAGGCTCAGAGAACTTCTCCGACGCACTCACAACGCTGCTCGCTACTCCAAGATCAGAAGGTGTAGCATCAGCAAGGGGTTCTGTTTCTTCTGTAACTTGTGGCGTCGGGTGAGGGATCTTCTTGATGTGCGTTGCATGTATCCAGTTCTTCTTTCCTGCCACCCGCACTGCCGTCCTGGTGACCAGTAAAACCTGGTAGGGTCCCCGCCAGCGAGGCGCGAGACAGGAAGACCTTTCGTAGGCCTTTACCAGGATCAAGCTGCCGGGCAATATATCGTGTCCTGGGCCCGTAAACCGTACAGGTAAGGCGGCCTTTACCTGGTGGTAGATGAAATACAGGTTTTTAGTCAATTGATTACAATAATCTACAAACAGTACATTCTCCACATCCCTCAGGGCTTTAGGTTTAGGGAGGCCCCAAATATTAGCAGGCCTTCCCATCACCACCTCAAATGGAGAAAGCCCAGTTCTAGTCTGGGGTGCGGTGCGCATAGCTAATAATACGAAAGGTAAGGCATCTGGCCATTTTAATTTAGTCTCAGCACATGTTTTTGCAAGTTTGTTTTTCATAATACCGTTGTGTCTTTCTACCAACCCCGCACTTTGAGGGTGCCTAGCTGAATGAAAACGTTTCTCAATCCCTAAGGCAACACATATTTGCAATATTACAGCTGCGATGAAATGTGGGCCATTATCCGACCAGATTATCCTCGGGAGCCCAAATCGAGGAAAATATTCTTTCACCAAGATCTTTGCGGTGGTCATGGCGGTAGCATCTTTGGCAGGGAAAGCCTCGACCCACTTGCTAAAAGCACAAATGATAACAAGAACATATTTCAAGTTATTACAACGTTCCATTTCAATGAAATCAAGGTGAATGGTTTCAAAGGGGACAGAGGGGGGCCCGAAACTTCCCCTTGGAGTCACTGTCCCTTTACCCACATTGTGTTGTAGACAAATCATACAATTTCTAACATATTTTTTTGCAGTTTCCAAAATTTTATCATTCACCCAAACCTGCTGTAATATCTTCGCAATTTGCTGGGCACACACATGTGTTGGACCGTGTGCCATTGTGACCATTGCTAATACATAAGAATCAGGAAGCAACCATTTCCCGTCAGATGCGTCCACCCAACACCCTTCATCATCCAATTTCCCCATGCCTTCAGCCCATTTCCTAGATTCTTCAACAGAGGCATCAGTCTGAATATCTCGCACAGACCCAATGCCTTCATCTATTATACAACCATCTCTCACTTCCCTTGAGGTATACATGTCTGTGCTAAGGTCTGTAGCTGTTTGTCTAGCTATCGAATCTGCAAAAGCATTCCCTTTGCCCACATCATCTATGACCTTGCGATGAGCTGCACATTTCATAATCGCTAGTTGTTTAGGGAGTGAGAGTGCTGAAAGTAACTGTACTATTAAGGGACCATGCTGAATCTTGGTCCCATGTGAGGTCAGAAACCCTCTTTCCGACCACAATTTTCCGAAGTTGTGAGCCACCCCAAAGGCGTACTGACTATCCGTATAGATATTAACTCTATGCCCTTGGGAGAGCTCACAAGCACGAGTCAACGCTATAATCTCTGCGGCCTGCGCAGAGTTATGCGGAATCCTTTTAGTTTCTACGATCTTGTTCAAAGTAGTAACTGCATAAGCAGCTGTAGATGTGCCATTCGGAAGTTTAAAGCAGGAGCCATCACAAAACAGCTCCCCTTCCACATTCTCCAAAGGAGTATCTGAGAGGTCTATTCTGCCCTTTGTTTCTTGTTCGGTGGCGTACAGGCAGTCATGTGATCCATCATCGCCGCAAGCAGAAGGTTGCGGGAGAGGCAAAAGTTCAGCCGGATTGAGAACACAACACCTTTTAATTTGGATATGAGAAGCAAATAGAACTAATTCATACCTGGTCAACCGGGCAGAAGTAAGGTGTTGTGTTTGAGTTTTATTCAATAAAATATCAACAGAGTGAGGTACCATCAGAATCAAATCGTGGCCTAGGACCATCCCCTCACTCTGTTTTACAGACGCAGCAGCAGCAGCAACAGCGCGCAGACATCGCGGCAAAGCGCATGCGACAGGATCAAGGGCGGAGGAATAATAGCCGCACGGCCTATTCTTCCCTCCATGTTCCTGCGTTAACACAGACAAAGCACATCCATTACATTCATGCACAAACAACACAAAGGCCTTATCGTAATTTGGTGTACCCAGAACCGGTGCTGAACACAGCGCGGCTTTGAGAAGCTCAAATGATCGTTGATGTTCCGATTCCCATGGCAGTGGCAAAGAAATGCCCTTCCTCGTCAAAGCCAACATCGGTTTTACCACTAGGGCAAAATTCGGGATCCACAATCTACAGTAGGACGCCATCCCTATCAGGGCTCTGACTTCCTTCTGTGTTTTTGGGACAGACATGCCAGAAATGTGTTTTATTCGTTCAGGTGTCAATCTTCTCCCCTCCTTTGACAGGAGGTAGCCTAAATAGGCAACCTCCTGGCAACAATATTGAAATTTCTTAAGTGAAGCTTTGTGACCATGTTCAGCTAAAAGAACAAGCAACAATATAGTGCCTTCTTTACAAGCTTTCTCAGAGTCCGCAGCTAAGAGCAAATCGTCTACATATTGAAGCAGCGTACAAGTAGGTGGCAGTTCAAGGGTGTCGAGCTGCTCTTTTAAGGCTCTACTATAGATACTAGGACTTTCAGTGTACCCTTGAGGTGCCCTTGTGAATGTAAATGAGCGTCCCCCCAAGGTGAACGCAAACAAATACCTGCTCTCCTTGTGTATCGGAATACTAAAGAAGGCGTTTTTCAAATCTACGACACTGAAGTGCGTAGCCGTAGCAGGGATCATTGTTAAGATTGTTGTTACATCCGGCACGATTGGAAATTGTGGGGCCACTACCTGGTTAATAGCACGAAGATCTATTATAAACCGGTACGGAATTGCATTGTCGCCTTTCTTATATACCGGTAAGATCGGACTATTACATAAGCTACCTGTAATCTCTTCGATCACTCCACGATGTACAAAATCGGAGACAATGCATTTCAAAGCGCGCTCGCCCTCAACTGAAATTTTATATTGCGGAATGCGCGGCAGTTTAACCCCATGTTTCAATACTATCTTAACAGGGTCAATGTGCAATATCCCGACATCATTGTCGTCTATCGCCCACAAATATTCTGGGACAATGCCAAATTCGGGAGATAGAGGTCGGGTCAAGTATTGGGAGTTAAAAGGTTGCTGTGGTAAAACTGTTAATCTTATTCCGTCAGGGGAACAATGAATCACTGCGTTCAATTTCTTCAACAAATTTAACCCCAGCAAATTTTCTCCACAGTTTGAAGTAAGAAGAAAAGGACACTGGTCTGTAAAAGGGCCCAAAGAAATGGGTACCGGTGCAGAGACCGGACAAACAGTTGGTATACCAGAGAACCCTATAGAAACATTCGTTTGCCCTGACAGGGGAATGTTTGGAACCCGAGAATGGTCAATGGAGCACTTCTGCGCTCCAGTGTCGATCAAGAACTGATGTTTCCTATTCCCCACCAATAATTCAACATAGGGGCCCTTCTGAATAACGGGAATAGGTAAAGGTTCCAAACGCTGCTTCGGGCAATCCTAGTAAGGCAGAACTTCATCAAAGGGAAGTTCCTCAGAAAGATAGACGGCGGAAGGGTGATCAAATATATTTCTTGAGTCCATACTCGAAGTCTGATTTTCCTGTGAAAAAGGTTGCTGGGGATCTCGTAGAAGCTGACCTCTATCAGGACCCCCTGCTCCAGGGCGGCCCCGTGGTCGCCTACCCATACCTCCGAATGTGCCTCCTGACCTCTGCCGGAGGGCAGGGCACTGTGCTCGCCAGTGACCTTCCTGGCGGCAATAAGCACACTGATTAATATTTATAGGATTTAGAGGAGTATTTCCTCTTGGAATGTACTGACCTCTAGTTTGTGTCGTACCTCCTCTAGGGTGCCTGACAATTTGCTGCAACAATACCTTAGTCTTTAGGTCACCCCTTCTTTTTTCGATTTTCTCTTTCTCGTTATTAACCCGATTCTCATAATACTGAGCCATATGCAAGACCTCTGACTGAGATTTTGCCTGCCAAGCGCTCTCTGAGGACATAATTTGTGACTGGATGTCGGGCAACAATCCACGCACAAATTTGTCCACAAACAACCTCTTCCCCGACTCTGTACCCAAATCCTGTCCACTGAAGTCGGAGAACACCTGTTCAAACCTATTAAAGAATTCAGTGGTACCTTCAGTTTTTCCTTGGACACAGGCCGTAAGCTTGTCCCAAATAATCCTTTTTTCTGGAATTATAGTTTTCAATTTGGCAACTATTCTATCAGGTAAAGTGAGTATTACCTGGGGTGGTTTCTCACCAGCTGGTCGTTCCCCATCTATTCTAGTTAGATTTACCCATGTATCCCCTAACCCCGGCACATCATCTACCGTCCGTACCTGCTTCCATACATCAACAGGTAAAAGCACTGGAAACAATAAATCCATGTCACTTAAGGTGAACACGGAAGACTGCAAAACGGATTCTATTTCTTTATAAAACCCTGTCGGGTTCTTCCTAATATCAGGGACTGATTGTCTGATCGTGTTCACTTCCTGTCGAGAGAACGGGACGTGAACAAACTGTGATACGTAGTGTGCTGGGATATCCACCGCGGGAGCACCAGTCGCCGCGTCGGCGGGGATTTCTACTTTTGGGACAAGGGTCGGAGGGACCTCTCTCATAGGCAACTGAGATATAGGGACCTCCGACCGCTTACTGAGTAATAAGGCCAAATCAAGCGCTAAAGCAGCTGTGGAAGTGTCAGGCGAAAAAGCTCTTTTACAAATACCTAATAACTCTGTGGGGCAACCAACCTTCTTTCTTATACATTCTTCCTGCAAGTGCTGTACCATCACTTGAATTACCTTCCTTTGCATTTCTACCGTATATTGACTATACGTATCGTATACCTCATCCGGCGGTATTGATGAATCCGAGATCCATCGAACCGCATCTCTAGTACAGATCTGTACTTCCTCGGGTGCTGATCTTCGGCACGAAAGGAACCGTTTCTGCATATATATCCTATCGTCCTCGTCATCCTCATTTTGTAATCTTTCAAAATCCTGTCTAAACTCAAGCAATCTATCAACATGTCCATATACTTTCTGTTCGGTATCCCTTGAGAGTGCCAAAGCGTTCAGATCTCTCACCCCTTGTGGGAGATCCGAAGTCTGCAATCTACCCCACATTACACCTAAATGAATCCCCAGTCCTTCAATAAAAACGTTTTTCTCAGGCAAATCGTGCAAATTAGATAATGTTGAAAATAACTCAGTTTGATCACCTTTTTCCATGCAATGTTTAGCCCAAGCAAATAGTTCCTGTTTCCTGCCCGCAGGAACAGTACTACGAGTCACTATCCTCGACCCTGCACCAGGATCTGATTTAATAAACACAGGACTCCCCAAAATCGAAAGTGTAGGTGAACCTAACATGGGTGCAGGGGAAAGAGGTAAGGTAACAGATGAAATAGACGGAGGAGCGACAACTAAGGAACTAGGGGTAGTAGGCTGTGTAAGAGGAGTAGGAATAACGATAGGAGCAATAGCAGGAATGGGAAGAGTGCCCACAACAGGAGCATACGGAGGTGGCGCTGAAGAATCAGGCCTCCGTTCGTTTAATATTTTCTCAATAAACTCCTCAGAAACATGGAAATCTTTAGAAGGGTAAATTTTCTGGACTCCGAGCGAAAAAGCTCTGTCCATTTTTTTGGTTTCATCTAATCGTTTTTCCTTGTCATATAACAATGCCTTTTCGGCATTCGTTTTATGACGTCGTGCATGTTTATCCCTACTTTTAAGCTGCTGTAATGCTTCCTTTTTCCAATTTTGTAACACATCAAAGGCTGCTGGCCTAGCCTTCTTCTTAAGCAAAATCGACTCTAAGTATTCAATACGGGGAATCTCAAAACTACCATTGATTGGCCACTGAAATTCGGAGGCATTTCTGGTCTGTCTGTGCCAAATGTCATTAAATACAATACTACCAATGCCATACTTACAGTACATAGTACACGCCGGCGACCCCTCCTGTGGTGCCGGACGGCTAAATTCCAAAGATTGTCGATCGCTGCGGAATAGAGCCCTAAAACAGCTAGACAATTTCCCAGGCATTTCTCAAAGAATTGGTGTTACCTGGTCCAATAATTGTGTCTGCAGATACAATACGCCAAATTCAAATTGTCAGGGTTAAATTAAGAGCCGGGTCACGACTACACCTGACCAAACCTAAGGAGGACCGTACGGTTTTCAAAGGACTTCAACTAACAAATTTTACCTGCGTTCAGTGGTTTCGGCAAATCTGCCCGCCTCGGATTTGGACCCTCGTCAAGATGCCGTGTCAGACCGCACGACTATCGCCCAAGGATCGGATCGTGCAGCGCTGCCGAGGTATCGCGTCTCGATCGGTCGGGCCCTCAGAATCACACCGTCCGATCCCGATTCGATAGTCTGCGTCAACCTTCAATGATCCGGCATCAATCTTGAGGGTCCCTATTCGGGCGCCAACTGTGGAAACAGAGAAATTGACATGAGGCCGGGAAGCCCAAATGGAAACACACCAACACAGGTTACAAAGGACCATATAAAGCGCTTTATTTCAAAGTTACAAAGTTACCAAGTTATCAAGGTCAATTGACATGCGAATAGCTATTCGGCCCTCTGACTAACACACGAACCTTCAACGTTAGGTTCGCACTGAAAGTGGGAGAGACCGATCATCGGGATGCTTGGGTTTTTATACATTTAGTACTGCATTGGCCAGCCCTCTTACAAGTTAACCATTTCTGGAACCATGGCTAGGGTTCGTAGCCAGGTCGAACATGCAATTTACATACATTAGATCAGTTCCGCTGATACAGTTATATATTTACACAAAGGTTGAACAGAGGACAGGGTCTTAGTTCATGACCCTAACAAGTAGCCTGCGGACATATTATTCATTCACGTGTGCGGAGGTCACCATGGCCGAAGTCTTACTCGTAATGTCATTCGGCCTCCATTTTGTGATTCGGGGTGACTTCCACACTGCAAGAATACCTAAAATGGCGGCTAGATCCAAGATGGCAGCTTACACAATATATTAAGGTCAAGACCTTGCCGCGGAACCTATGTTCACAATATTCTTTAGACAGCTTGGCGTAGGCCAACATACATTTAACCGATGCGATTGGGGTCACAATATTATATCGATTTCCACAACAAGGCCCCTCTCACGGGCACCCTTCTTGTCATGGGTAACTGGCCGTGGTGCTTGGGGGCTAAGTATCGCTTCCCTAGACTGCGATTTGCATTCTAGTTGTTTTGTTTACGCTGCGTGGCGTATTTAAGCCCCGCCCACTTTTGGCCCGGTGCGTTGCAACTGTGCAGTTTCCTCGCTGCGGCTTTGGTTGCGTTTCGCTAAGTTTTCTCTTGGCTTTTGGCCACCATTTTCTATCTTTCTCTGGGTCTCCCTGCTTGGGGAGGACCGGCATCTGTTCCCTCTTCCCTCCTTTTTTCTTGACTCTTGGCAGCGAGCGACTCTCCCGCTCTCCTATTTTCCGGTCCCGAGGCCGGTTATGTTTCCCAGACTTTCCTTGTCTTCTGCCCTTCTACTTTCCCTACTACGCCTACTCGGCGTGCCCTGTCTGGAAATAGACTCGGTTCCGTTCCATTGGAGCCCGCACTTCACTCTGGGATGCTTTCTGACGATCTTCTCTCCGGAGACTCCATTCTCAAGTGGGTTTTTTTTCAGCCAGTATCGGCTTTTTCCCCTTGTAGTCTCCCGCCGGAGTGGGTTCACAAGTAAGCCGAGTCTGAGGCTTCACTGTGGATCCCTTCCGGGAGAGACCTTCTCTTCGCACGAAGAAGACAGACTACAGCGCTCGGTGACCCGGATTAAAGACACCAAGAGATTCAGGTGAGGAGGAGGAGGGAGAACTGGAATCTGGGGAAGTTAAGGAAACAGAACTTAACAGATTGCATTGCCTGAACATGGCAATGCCAGAACAGCTACAAGAGCTAGTAGCAGCTGTACAGAAGGTGACTGTAGAAATGTAGAAGATGTCAGTAGAAATGCAAACGTTGAAGACTGAAAACAATGTCTTGCGGCAGATGATGACCACGAAAGAGGTTCGCCCTTCAGAGCTCCCGCCCATAGCATTGTCTACTGACAAGTTTGATAGCTCTCCCAAGAGCTTAAAGGAATTTTTCAATGCTTGTCATATCCATTTTGCATTCCGGACCAATACCTATTGCACAGATCATACCAAGGTGGGATATCTAATTTCTAATTTCACGGGTAACGCTCTGGCATGGGCTACCCCATTAGTTACCAATTCAGATCTGGTTTTACAGGACTTTGCGGCTTTTACTCGTCAGTTAAAGCAAGCATTTCAGAGACTGGAAATTACCTTTAAGGTATGTGAAGACCTGTTGGATGCGAGACAGGGTCAAATGGATGTTCTTTCATACATTACAAATTTCAAAAGACTAGCCACAGGGGCTGGCTGGTCTGAGCAGGCACAGTATGTCATTTTTCGAAGAGGACTTAAGGAAGACATCAAGGACGAATTAGCCAGAGCTCCTCGTCCCTCTACGTTTCTAGAATTGGTGTCAGCGGCTCTTCATATTGAATTCCGGCTTCCAGAACGACGACAGGAAAGGCGTTGAATGAGGAGTTATTTCCTTTATTCCGAATCTCCTCCTCCTGCAACCTCAACCTCCCGCACAGATGAACCCATGCAGATAGGGGTTACTTGAGCACCTTTGACCTCGGAAGAACAACATCGCAGAAGAGAAAGGGGTCTTTGCGCCTATTATGGCTCGGATTCCCATTTAATCAAGAACTGCTCAGAATTGGCTTCCCGGAGCTCGGGAAACGATCATCCTCGGCCCCATTAGGGACAGGCAACTTCCCTAATGAGGCAGGAAGTCCCTATGTTTCTCTCTCCATAAGCCTCAGCTCTCCCTCAGACGACTCAAGACTCATGGTGATTGGCGTGAAACTGACAGTAGGTTCTAAAGTCTTAGAGGTGCTTGCCCTTCTGGACTGCGGGGAAGCAAGAAACTTCGTGGATACCATGTGGGCAGATCAGGTGGGATTACACTGCAAAGAACGCAAGGAAGATCAGAAGGTGGAAGGAGTGGATGGCACTCCACTCAGCTCGGGACTCATAACTCAAACCACCGATGACCTACTTATCACCATATTTCAACATCAGGAGACTATCTGTTTTGACATCAACAGAGCAGCTCACTTTCCCATAATTTTGGGAATCACTTGTCTGCGTAAACATAATCCACAGATAAATTGTACCACAAATCAACTAGTGTTCGATTCCCAGAATTGCAAGGAACACTATTTGCCAGAACCAACGCCTCAATGTACTCCCACTAAAGCTGCAATTACCTCTCCCACTGTGAGGTTTCATTCACTTCCAGGTGTTCTCATTGAGTATGCAGAAGTTTTCGCGGAAGAGGCAGCCCTCCAGCTGCCGCTCCACAGACCAGAGGACTGTGCCCTTGATCTGACACCCAAAGCATTGGTTCCGTTTGGACGCATGTTCTCCTTGTCTTTATTTGAAAGACAAACCATTCAGTCATACTTGGATTACAATCTCAAGCATGGACTCATCAGACCATACAAGTCCCCCGCAGGGGCACCTTTGTTTTTCACACCAAAGAAAGACACACGAGAATTACATCCGTGTATTGACTTCAGAGGCCTCAATAAGGTCACCATGAGAGAAAGTTATCCCATGCCCCTCATTACCGACATCCTGGAAGCAGTCCAAGGGGCACACATTCTCAAAATTGGATCTTTGCAGCGCCTATCACCTCCTTCGGATAAAGGCCGGCGATGAATGCAGCTTTCTGTACACCATTTGGGCTATTTGAATACTGTGTGATGCCATTTGGGCTTGTGAACGCCCCTGTAGTTTTTCAAAGGTTCATGGATCGAATCTTCTTGGATCTGATGTTCATGTCAGTCATCGTCGACTTAGATGACATCCTTGTCTTCTCCAGGGATCCCCAGAAGCATGATGGTCATCTCAAGGAAGTTTTGAGCCGACTGCGAACTCACCATTTGTTCGCCAAGAAAGAAAAGTGTCTGTTCGGGGTTAACTCCATGCCTTAACTCGTTTTTATCCTATCTCAAGGAGGTATTCTCATGGAAGACAAGAAGGTAGAAGCAATTCTGAAATGGGAGTCCCCTACATCTGTCAAAGAAGTACAGAGATTTCTGGGACTGGCCAATTTCTATTGACGGTTTATTCCCAATTTTTCAGAAACAGTTCTGCCAATAACCCAACTACTAAAAAGACTTCTTTACCCTTTCATTGGAGTTCTGAGGCCGAAGATGGCTTTAAGAAACTGAAAGAGCTATTCTGTACAGCTCCCATTCTGAGACATCCCAACCAACAGAAACCTTTTGTAGTGGAGACTGATGCCTCAGCCTTCGCGATCGGAGCAGTGTTACTTCAAGAATTCAAGAACCAGGAACATCCGAAGCCTACCTTTTTCACATCCTTACAGACAGTCAAAAGAACTACTCAGTGCTGGAAAAAGAACTCTTGGCTATGAAATTAGCGTGTGAAGAATGGAGACATTTATTGCAAGGTGGCTTGCATCCTTTCACCGTCTACACTGACCGTGAAAATCTACAGATATTACAGTCCATGGAATGCATCAACTCCCGCCAGGCCAGGTGGGCTCATTTTTTCGCACAATACAATTTCAATATCACTTACATTCCAAAATCTCAAAATACAGTAGCGGATGCCCTGTCACACAAGATATTGGAGAAGAAGGACACAGTATTTCAGACAGAACGTTTCTTCCAGAAGAATCTCGTTATAGCACATGCTTCTTCTTTCCTTCAAGAATGCAGGGAAGCGCTGATTCCCGATTCTTCCATCGAAAACAGTGCTAAACTTATCAACCGTGAAGGGTTGCTGTTTCTGGGCAGTAAATTATACCTTCCCACCTCCTCCCTTCATCAACAAGCACTTGAATGTTGTCATGATTCCAAAATTGGTAGGTAGGTCTGGTACTACGGAATTGCTTGGACGGTCGTTCTTTTGGCTTTCACTGCGGTCAGATGTTGAGAAGTATATTCAATCATGTACAACTTGTGCCCGAAACAAATATAATACCCGAAGGGCATGTGGTTTGCTTCAACAGGATCAATTACCCTTGCGTCCTTGGGGTCATATCACCACTGACTTCATTGTGGACCTGCCTCTTTCACAGTCTTGTACTTGCATTATGGTCACGGTGGATACTTTGACCAAATTGGCCCATTTCTCTCCTCTCCCTGGTCTACCAACGGCAGCTGGCATGGCCAAAGTCTTTCTCAAGGATATATTTCATCTTCATGGCTTGCTCGAGAAGATTACATCTGACTGAGGGAGCCAGTACACCTAAAGGTTTTGGAAATCTTTGTGTGCCAACTTTGGTATTGAACGGGCTCTGTCATTGGGATTTTATCCCCAAACTAATGGCCAGGCTGAGAAACTGATTGGTACTCTCAAACAATATATACAATGTTATGTCAAGAGGGAACAAGACAATTGGGTGTCTCTTCTGCCCTTTGCAGAGTTTGCTTATAATAACAACCAACATTTAGCGACAGGTAGGACTCCACTCTATTGCACTTTCGGCCAACATCCTCTTGCTGCACTACCAAATTTCTCAGTACACACTCAACTACTGGCAGTGGACAATGCTATACACAGCATTTCGGAGGCTCAGAAGACGGCCTTACTCAGCCTGCAAGATAGTAGAATGAGAAGCAAGAACCAAGCAGATAAACATAGTAGAGAGAATCTGGAGTGGAAGGTGGGCTTGAAGGTTTGGCTTCCACTAAATACCTACCTAGATGGGTACAACCATCTACTCTTTCCCCCAAGTATATCGGTCCTTATCCCATAATAGAAAGGATCAACCCTGTTGCCTTTCATCTCCAGTTACCTACCAACTTGAGACGAGAACACCCGGTGTTTCATTCTTCTCTCCTCAAAGGAGTTTCATCGGGTTCTAGGGTGCATTCTGATCCAGTACAAACCAGCAATCCCCCTTCACAAGCGTATGAAGTAGAACAACTGTGTGATTCCAGGTACAGACGAGAGCGGCTGGAATACCTGGTGCACTGGAAAGGATATCGGCATTCGGAAGACTCTTGGGAGCCCATGTCACATATCTCTTCCCCAGTCCTCCTCCACAAATTCCATTTCGCCCATCCAGGGAAGCCGGGGGGAATTCGGATGAGGAGAGGGCATACTGTCATGGGTAACTGGCCGTGGCGCTTGTGGGCTAAGTATCGCTTCCCTAGACTGCGATCTGCATTCTAGTTGTTTTGTTTACACTGCGTGGCGTATTTAAGCCCTGCCCACTTTTGGGCCGGTGCGTTGCAACTGTGCATTTTCCTCGCTGCAGCTTTGGTTGCATTTCGCTAAGTTTTCTCTTGGCTTTTGGCCACCGCTTTCTATCTTTCTCTGGGTCTCCCTGCTTGGGGAGGACCGGCCTCTGTTCCCTCTTCCCTCCTTTCTTCTTGACTATTTGCAGCGAGCGACTCTCCCGCTCTCCTATTTTCCTTTCCCGTGGCCGGTTACGTTTCCCAGACTTTCCTTGTCTTCTGCCCTTCTACTTTGCCTGCTACGCCCACTCGGCATGCCCTGGCTGGAAATAGACACAGTTCCGTTCCATTGGAGCCCGCACTTCACTCTGGGACGCTTTCTGACGATCTTCTCTCCTGAGACTCCATTCTCAAGTATCGGCTTTTTCCCCTTGTAGTCTCCCGCCGGAGAGAGGTCACAGGTAAGCCGAGTCTGAGGCTTCACTGTGGATCCCTTCCAGGAGAGACCTTCTCTTCGCAAGAAGAAGACAGACTACAGCGCTCGGCGACCCAGATTACAGACACCAAGAGATTCAGGTGAGGAGGGAGAACTGGAATCTGGGGAAGTTAAGGAAACAGAACTTAACACTTCTCCCGGTCCAGGGTTGGTGGGATTGTCACAGTGGCATTGCCTGATTAATCGAGGTGCATGGACAAATTCCACTGGCTCCCAGGTGCGATCTTGAGGTCCACAGCCCTCCCAATCAATTAGATAGTACAGTTTCCCTCACACCATCTTCAAGTCCAGGGTGTCTTTAACCTCGTACTCAGGTTCCCCTTCGAGAATTTCTGGCTCTGGAGGCTTTTTGATTCTGGTACCGGGATTCATTTGGCTTGCAGAAAAGTGAGACGTGAAACACAGGATGAATTTGCGTATTTGTGGGTAGATCCAGTTTTACTGAGGCTGGGTTGATAATAGCCTTGATGGGATAAGGTCCAAGATATCTGGGACGGAAAGCTTGAGGCCCTTTTAGAGGTACATTCCTGGCAGCCAACCATACTCTATCCCCAATATGGTATTGTGGGGCTTCCCTCCTATGTCTGTCGGCAAATTACTTTTGTTGTTCCTTGGCTTTGGTCAAATTCTTGGTTGCTTCTTTCAGAGTTTGAGTTATTGTCTTTTGTAGGGAGGTAATTGCTGGCATTTCTAGCTCATCAAGCGGGTGAAAGGATGATGTCCGGGGATGCCGACCATTCATAATATAGAAGGGAGTTTGTCCAGTACTGGTGTGAATGGAGTTATTGTACGCAAATTCATTCAACAAGAGAATGTCCGTACAGGGTTTTTCGGTTTGTTGCAGCATGCATCTCAGGTTTTGTTCCAGCATCTGGTTAGTCCTTTCCGTTTGACCATCAGTCTGGGGATGGTGATTAGTGGAGAGACGAAGGTCAATCTGCGCTATCTTGCAACAGCTTCTCCAAAATGCGGAGACAAATTGCGTTCCTCAGTCTGAAACCAATGCCGAGGGAAAACCATGTAGCCTGACTATCTGTTCTAGGAATACAGTTGCCAAAGTTCCTGCGGTTGGAATTCCTTTAAGGGGAATAAAGTGTGCCATCTTAGAGAACAAATCTACCACCACTAAGATTGTGCTGAAGCCGTCGTAGGGAGGTAATTCCATAATAAAGTCCATGGAGCGATCACTATAAAATTGAAGCCACACTCTCACTGTCATTTAAAAAAACCCTTCCCGACAACACACCCAAAACTATCCTAAGCAGAAATCTCAAGAAAATCACCCCAGATATTCTCTCGCAGGGGATCTCATACATTATGAGTAACACCACAGATGATGATTCCTGCGACAGTATCATCTCCACATACAATAATCACTTCCAAGAGCTACTAGATAAAACTGCCCCATTAAAAAATAAACAAGCACGCGCCAATCCTAACCACCAACATTGGTACACCGCGGAACTTGGCTCCCTCAAAACAGCCAAGAGGAAACTTGAAAGACAGTGGCTTAAAACCCCCACAGAACTTAATAAAGACAAATGGAAGGAATATGACATTCTGTATAGAAACAAAATAACTGAAACAAAGCAAAACTATTATAATGAACAAATTACAGGTGCATCCAACTCCACAGGAAAGTTGTTCCAAATCTTAAAAACCTTCGAAAAGCCACCCACTCTCACTCCTCCCTTCCAGCCTACCATGTTGGACTGTGAAAAAGTCCAAACTGCATTTGCACAAAAAATCTCAAAAGCCAGAGATACCATCTTAAATTGCTCCATCACTGACACCACTCTGATGATCAACAAGGTAGCCCCCGAAATTAAAATACCTAAGTTTCAATTCACATCAATAACACTAGAAACTATGTCAGACACTCTCTCTAACATGAATTGCACTTCATGCCCTGAAAATATACTGCCCCCTAAATTCATCCTAGACAATATAGCCATCTTCTCACCTTTCCTTTGCCGTATGGCAAACTCGTCCTTTAGAGACCGGACTGTTCCTACTAGTCTAAAAACAGTAACGGTCACACCATTGTTAAAAAAGCCTGGCCTAGACCAGCAAAACCCAGCTAACCTTCGACCTATCACAAATTGTAATTTTTTGCTGAAGATTCTTGATAAATTAGCTACACATCAATTCCAAGAATACGTAGATAAGCACGATTTGTTACATCCCCAGCAATCAGGATTTAGAAGTGCACACAGCACAGAATCTGCATTACTCGACCTTCAGTCTAAAATGCTGGAAATCGTCGACAAAGGAAAGGCCGGCCTGCTCATCCTGTTGGACCTCTCAGCGGCCTTTGATTTACTAGATCATGGAAAGCTCCGCGAGGCCCTGGGAAAAGCAGGAAACTGTGCCGATGAGGCCATTGAGTGGATATCCTCTTTCTTGGAGAACAGAAAATCTAAAATCACCTGGGGTGGTTATTCCTCCAGTACGAACCCGGTGGACTGCGGCGTCCCACAAGGCGCCAGCTTTTCACCTCTTCTATTTAATCTTTATATTCGTTGTCTCTGCGCCCTTCTATCGCAGTTGGGCATCTACTTTACCAACTTCGCAGATGATACACAACTGATCATAGAACTCAGCGGAGACCATGCTACAGATAACAACAGGCTGTCAGCAGTCTATAACACTATAGAATGCTGGATGAAGGCCCACTGGATGTGTCTAAATGGCTCAAAAACTGAACTTATGACATTTGGATCCACAAAAGCGTTATCCAAGCTAGGCCCAGTCTATTCGTCCTTCACTATCAAGGACTCCAACATTGTAGTATCAAGCAAAGTGAAAACTCTTGGCATATACCTACAATCCTCACTAGGAGCAGACGCACAGGTCTCATACCTTAAAAAGAACTGCCAATACTATCAGAGACTATTACGCCGTATCAGGCCATATCTCAACGCCAAAAATAGCGCTACCATCGCTAGAGCCACAATTTTGTCCCGACTGGATTATGGGAATGCGTTGATGCTTGGGTCAAGTAACTCCTGCATCAAACAATGCCAGATAATCCAGAACAATGCTATTAGAACTATCACCGGCAAATCCAAGCGCGAGCACATCACTCACGACCGAATAGGTCTTCATTGGCTCGCTATAGAGGAGCGTATCAAATTCAAATCGCTGACTCTCGTCCATCGCTGTCTATTCGGCACGGCCCCCTCCTACCTTAAAAGGGAATTTTGCTGGTACGAACCAAGCCGTTGCCTCAGATCAGCTAAAAAAGGCTTACTTAAAGTCAACCACTCTAGAATCAAGGCTAACGGACTCGGGAGAGCTTTCCCCACTAAAGCCATTGCACTCTGGAACGAGCTTCCAGACAATCTTAGACTGGAAAGCAGTCACTCCTTATTCAGGAAGCAGCTGAAAACGTTACTCTTCCGGTAATTAACTTCTTTTTCAGCCTGGACTGTCCTGAGTCCTCCTCTTTTCTTCTTTATGTAGTCCTGTGAACTCCGTCTTACGTGTTTTTGTCGCGCCCTGATGCTCGCGAGCTGCGGCGCGTAATAAATATATAAATAAATAATAAATAAATAAAAATGGATAACGTGTGCCACGGGGCTGGTGGTATAGATAGTGGATGCAATAATCCTGCAGGGAGTAAATTCCTCAGGTACTGATAAATTGGGCCACATCTTTTCTCCAGGTTGGCCACCAATAACTCTTCCTGACCTTGGCCGGGTCTTAGTAATTCCGGGGAGTCCTTCCACAAATGATTTGTGGTAATTCGCAATGATCTTGTTTTGAGTTTCTTTGTCCTTGATGTATAGCTGCCCCTGGAAATAGGGTAAGATGTCCTTAATGGAGTACTGATCCCCCTTGCGTAACCATTCTTGTTGGGCGGTTTGTTCCATTTGAGACTGGAGGTCGGTTTTTAAATTTTCCAAACAGGCAGTTACAGCGATTTTATTTTGAATCCGTTCTTCCGGAATAATATATACTGGATCAGATGGCATAAAGGCGTCCTTCTCTTCTCCCATTTGTGACAGAGCATCAGCCTTTCCGTTACGTACTCCTGGCCGATACTGGCGAGAAGATTGGGCTTTGGCAGTTTTCAAATATTGCATATTACGGTGATCTGTAATAATGGTGACAGTATGTCTGGCTCCTAGATGATAGTGTCTCCAAGCTTTAAGAGCTCCTTTGATCACCAGTAATTCTTTATTGGTTATGGCATAGTTCTTTTCCGGCACTGTGAACATGCGAGACCAAAATGCTATGTGGTGTAACTGTCCAGTGTCAGGATCCTTTTGTGATAATACTGCCCCCATGGCCACACTTGAGGCATCGGTCTCAATGATGTAGGGTGGATCGGGTCGAGGATGCCAAAGGATGGGTGCTGGTGTGGAAGCCGCTTTTAATTCCAGAAGGCATTTTCCACCTCGGGAGACCAATGAAACTTCTTATTCTTTTTTAATAAAGAAATAATAGGGTGCACGATTTGTGAAAATCCCGGAATGAATCACCGGTAGAAATTGGCAAATCCGAGTACGCTTTGTACTCCCTTGACCGATGTCGGGGATGGCAACTCAAGAATAGCCTCTACCTTACGAGTGTCCATGTGCACCCCTTGCGCGGTCAACATGAAGCCCAGGAACTCAACTTCTGTGACATGGAAGGAGCATTTTTCCAGTTTGGCAAATAGTCGATGTTGACGGAGTTTCCCCAGAACGGCTCGCACATGTTCCACGTGGTCTTCTTTGGTTTTTGAGTAGATGAGGATGTCGTTGATGTAAAAAAATAAACAAAGATATCCAATAATTTGTGGAGTACATCGTTCATAAAGAACTGAAATGCTGCTGGTGCGTTGCATATCCCAAAGGGCATAACCTGGTACTCAAAAAGTCCGTACTTGGTCCTGAATGCGGTTTTCCATTCATCGCCTTTTTTCACTCTTAGCAGATGGTAAGCTCCCCGTAGATCTAGTTTTGTATAGATTTGTGTATTCTTTACCTGATCAAGCAGTTCGGGAATAAGCAGCAGAGGGTACCTATTCTTCAATTAATTGGTTTAATGCCCTATAATCTATACAAGTCCTGAGGTCCCCTTCCTTCTTTGGCACAAACAAAAGCACTAAAGAGGCTGGAGAGTTGGACGGACGAATGAACCCATTAGCTAAATACTGGTCTAGGTACATTCTTAGGTGTTGGTGTTCTTGCTCAGTCAGAGCGTAAATTCTGCTGCAGGGAACTTGTGCTCCGGAGACCAGATATATTTGACAATCATAAGTTCTGTGGGGTGGTAGGGTGTTAGCTTGCTCCTTTTGAAATACGTCCAGGAAGTCTTGATATTTGGAAGGTAGCGAACTAACAATTCCTATAATGGATTTTCCTTCAAGCTGCACTTTCCTCCCTTCCGTGGGGTAACAGCGTCTTGCACATTCCTGAGGGAAGGTCAACTTCCTGGTACGCCACTCAATCCGTGCGTTATGGGTTTCAAGCCACGGCATCCCGAGGATCATTTTGAATTGGGGGCCCCTATAAGGTCAAACAAGATGCTTTCCTGATGACCATCCTGACATGTCAGCATTACTTTGTCGATGTGTTGAGTTACTGGCCCCTAAAACAGCTGTGAGCCATTCATGGCAGTGACATTTTCCGAGTGTGGTTTTTGCTGAAGTGGCAGGCCTATCCGTATGGCCAAATCTTGATCGATATAGTTCCCCACCGCACCACTATCAATGTAGGCTTCCAAGGCATGGACTCTTGACGGCTGTTGGTGGTGGGTTAGAAGCACCGGGATGACTAGATGGGAGGTCTGTTCAGCTTTCTTGATTCCACTCGAGAAGTGGACCCCTACACTTGCCGGGCGTCTGAGTTTTCCGACTCTTGTTCCCTTATTTCAGTTTCATTATCCACGACCCCTACCACATTCTTGGGGAGCTTAATAGGGCAATCGCACAAGAAATGTCCAGCCTTGCCGCAATATAGACAAAGTTGCTGTTGTCTCCTCTTTTCCCTCTCAGCTTTGGAAATGGGAGCTCGTACCCCCCCGATTTGCATGGGCTCTGTGGCTTCATGAGGCTTGGTTTGACTGTCCCGTGGTCGCAGGTAAACTGACCTACCTTCTGACCGTGTGCGATCCATTTTTCGGTCTTGAAGATGATGATCCAATTGTACGGTTAGGTTAATATACTCTGCACAAACCTCTGGCGGATTGACCACTTGTGCTAGCACATCTTTTAACTCACCACGTAGCCCTCGATGAAATAGTGTGGTTCTTTTCTCTTCAGGTCAATTTGTCTGTGCAATGAGGTGGTTAAAGGTGGCAATGTAAGTTAATAGGTCATGATTCCCTTGTCTAAGAGATAGTAACTCGTTGTCTAAGGCTTGTCCTTGGGTGTGTCTGGCAAACAGTTTCTCCAACTCCTGTTGACATTCCCCAAAGTTCCAAAGTATTGGATCATCCTGGGTTACTAATGGGATGGACCAGTCGGCTGCACAACCTCCCAAATAAGAAAGTACAAAAGCCACCTTTGCGCTGTCATAAGGGAAAGCTCCTGGTCGACACAAGAAGTGGCGAGAACACTGGTTCATGAACACAGCGTATTTGTTCGGATCGCTGAAGAAGCGTTTGGGTGGAGGCAGGGGGAACAGCCCCTGGGAGTACCACTTGCACTGGAGGTGATGGCTGGGGCACCGGGATCGGCATGATTCCGGGTAACAGAGTTTGTCCTGCGTGTGCTTGAAGCATCTGCCTTAACAGATCAACCGTCCGCTCACGGGCTACTCTGAGGTCTCCTCTCAAGGAATTAATCTCTTGTCTTGAGGCATGTTCTTCAGCCCGCAGCTCCCCCAGAGGTTGGGCTAATTGGTCTGTTTCAGAGGTTCCCATTGCGCCCAGGCAGAGATTCAGAGAGGCTTTGTGTTCTGTTACGCTCACCTGGTCTCTGCGGGGGTGTTGGGACACGGTTGGAGCCCTCCCTCAACTTGGCTCCCTGGTGTCGGCTGTCTTCCCCAGTTGCCTCGGAGAATAGGGTTTGGGATGCTGGTGTTGCACCTGAGAGGAGAGGAGAGGAAATGAGGATGGCATGGAGGTGTCCTGAATACCTCACCCCTTTCATGCCAGAACAGTGTGCGCAAGAGTCTTCCCACGCAAGCTCACCTGTTCTTTGTGATGCTGGGCTCTCCATCCTGCATTCTTCAGCAGGGGTGCGTAGAGCCGGCCTAGTTGCTTCACTGGCCCGCGAAGTGGCGATCCAGACTGGCTGTGACCTATCCACTTCAAGGTAAGTTTGGTTTTTAATAATGTCTTTAGCGATGAGTATTGAAGTAGTGATAAGCAATAATGATGACTTGCTAGGTCTCTGCTCTTCCCCAATGGGTGTGAAGATGAAGATTGGAAGCGTGGAGTGGCTCTTGGGATCCCCCTGAGGATGATGAACTCTCAAGGACAACAGGTACACCGGTTGATATGATGGAAGTCAAGACTCAGGTAAGATGCAGTCCAGAGTTCGTGATGGTGAGATTTCTAACCTGTTGTGTTCTTTTCCCTTGTAGGAGCAGTCCGAATGCCTGGAGCAGAGTCCGGAGACTAGAAGACAGTTCAATGGCTCTTGAGGAAGGTTCCACGGTGAAGCGGAGAAGAAGCGAGATGCTCCTGCATCGTTAAAAGTCCGAATCAGAAGAGAAGAGGCCCCAACTCCGGCGGAATGCAGGTAGGGTCAATGCACAGTGATGGAGTGGCTGGAGTCAGGTAAGCGCGCCTTCAGCGATGGAGCGGCTGGAGTCAGGTAAGCACGTCTTCAGCGATGGAGCGGCTGGAGTCAGGTAAGCACACCTTCAGCGATGGAGCGGCTGGAGTCAGGTAAGCACACCTTCAGCGATGGAGCGGCTGGGGTCAGGTAAGCGAGATGGTCTTCAGAGCTGGAGTACCGGAATCAAGGTGAGGTACGGCCGTAAGCGTCACGCTGCAAAGCAGAGTAACGCGAAGCGAGGGCATGCGGCTGAGCTGGCCTTATATAGGCCCTTGGGGGACATGAAGGCCTGGGCCCTTGCCCCATGGCCATGACAGTATATGTATCCATCCTCTATCTACAGAACTGTGTAAGCATGTTCTTTGTGAATGCGAGTGTGTGTTTGTGCATGCTGTGTAGGGCTGCAAGTATGCTTCATGACTAACGCTGCTAGGTCGTGGTGTCGCTAGTGACGTCAGCACAGTGGCTTCTTGATACTTAATTGATGCAGTCCATTGTAGGGTTCGAATACACCATCTCCGTCTGGTTCCCTGAATCTGGAATGATATGCAATGGATATGGTTGGTATGGCTGTCTGAAGGGATACCTCGCTGTATACGTGTCAGTCAGTGGTGCACTTGGGGATTATCTGATAAATGAGTGACTTCGAGCATTCCTGATTCTTCAGACTGTCATGCTCATGGGGGTGAGGAGGGGCATTCCTGGGACCCTCTCTTCAGTCCCCCCTCTGGTCGACCGGTCAACCACTCCTCCATACCTTGTCACCTCGATTCTTTGTAGCCATATTTTTATCACTGCTCTTAGTTGTCCATAGCAGTTTGCATGATCAGCAAAAATCCAGGTCAAATAACTGCATTCTCCTTCTGGGTTGCACCATACCCACTAACCCCCATACATCTTGTTGTTGAATGGATTGTCGAACATTACCGTCTCAGTAGGGAACAGTGGACTTTCCCTTATTCTTGGTCTCAGGTTATCTCTTTCTTCCATTATCTTGTCCTTTCCTTCTCCCATTTTCACATCCATTATCACCCCTTCATCCCTATCGATTTCTCTGTAGTGTTGCAGCATTGAATGCAGATCTTTATCACACATAGTCCCACTAGTACTAATATTAGTGTCCTTAGTAATACTTTCAGTCAATCTGCCAGCCATGATGGCATCCACGACCAGAGGTATAATATCCAGCTTTGATCTTTTCCAGTCCTCTTTGCTTCTTCCTCAATTTTAGCATGCATCTCTGACAGTTGCGTCACTGCTTCCGTCAGTGTGCCATTCTCTCCATTATTGGCAGGTGAGAATGTGCAACAAGAACTCCCAATTTTTGCGCAAACTCCTCCTTCCATCACTGTGAGGATGTATAGGACATATTTTTTTGGAGTGTCATCAACCTCGGAGCTCTTCTTTTACTGTGTTGAAACCTTTTACTGGAGAGTTTATTTTCAGCATTCGCTCCCACCTGGTTATTTGCAGCCATTTTGCATTTGTATATCTCTGAACTGCTGGAACAATTGACGCAAAAAAACATTTCTGTCCTACTGAATAACCCATGTTCAGGTGGCACAACATCTAGGGTTGCTTCTGACTCTGATGAAAAATAGTTGTCTCTCTTCACTCTTCTCGCTTCCACAGAGAGTTTCTTTCTTCCCTTTTCTTCTACTTCCACCAGCCTTTTCTTTCTCATGTTAGTTTCCATCTGCGGGAAGTCATCTATCTTTCTCCTTCTGGGACACTACCAGTGATGGCTTATTGATGTGTACCAATGAGCAAACTCCTCCCCAGTTTGGTGGCAGCTTCTCATATGTCTTGGAACCACATGCCCAGTAGTGGTCAATCAATACTGCTGTGCTGACCTTCATTGCTGGATGCTTTTCTGTGTACCGACATCCTATGTTATCTCCAGCTCTTACTGCTCCTTCATTCTTCTAGCACAATGCTGCTTTCTTAAGAGGTATTATGGGCATCGGTCTAGCTTCATTTATTTGCTAACCAGGTGAGCAATTTGGCAATTGCATCCCATTCTTTCAGGCACTTGTCATTTTCTCTTTGTACTGTGTTCACTGGTGATTGTACTGGGGTGTGTGCTTCGCTTCCTACTACTCGATCTTTCCATCCCTCGTCTGTGTATACTTGGCCATACACGAGCATCTGTGGGCTTTCCCAACATCCTGGTTCTCCTCCTATTTCATTCACCCCCTCTTCGGGCAAGGTAGTTTCTTCAGTGTTATTGTTTTTGTCTCTCCTTTATGCGGGCCATCAGTTACGTATTGTATAGCTTGGTATAACTACCAGCATATGGTCATCATGTCAAGAGTCTTTATGTAACTTTCTTCATGGGGGAAGGTTGTTTGCGACATCCATCTCAATGTTGCTGTTTTCCCTTGGAATCTTCCTTGGTTGTGAACATGGATAGGTACATGAGGCATTGTGCTCTTGCTGCTGGTATTTCAGTTGCTATGAACATTCTGGAGGCACTCATGGCATAGGGGATTAGTGAGCAGACATAACAGCTCTCCCCAGTAGTTTCCTTGCCTACTTTGGTCATGTGTTTACACCGCATGTTATTAGACGCTCGAGCAGTGTCAGTAAGATTTAGGTCCACCCCCTCATGTCTGTGTCAGCACTGCGCTTGGTGGTCCACCTGCTGGGGTTAGGGTAATGTTAGTAGAGGATACAGCAGTTTCACTAGACACAAGCGATATTCGGCAAAAGATAAATGCAAGGACCCCACTTGGGAATAAAAGACATGCCAAGATAAGCATATTTTAAACTATTTATCCCATTTATCTGTGCTGCTGGATCCTTGTGCAGCTTGAAGATATCAGTTGCCCACCTGAAATGTGCAAATACTGTGCGTTAATAGATAAGTGTTGAATTAGTTTTAAGCACCGTGGATCATATAGTCAAACATCGCATATATAAAAAGTTGTTCCCACACATTTCTAATTCTAGGTTCTCTGAGTACTGCGAGGACAGATGAGTTTCCTCGTTCAAGTTGTGGGTAAGCTTGGGCCAGATATGCTATAAAAACGTAATAGTACACACTAGGAGGACATGCTCAAAATCTGTTGGACCTTCTAATGAAGTGCACATATTTGCCTTGGAACCTATCAGTTTGTGAATCATTGTGCAGCATGAACAATTATGTAATAAAACAGGCACACTTTCTTGACGAATGTATGTAGAAAGAAAAATAACAAATAGAGAGTGTATCATCACTCTGGATGTGTAGGAAGTCATTACCCTTACTCTGCTGCATGTGATCAAGTAACAATTGGGTTTGTAAGGAAGGCATGGTATCAAAGTAAGACAGACACAAGTGATCACCATTCTAAGGTGTTTATTAGTAGAATTGGTGAGATAAACGCCTAATCTAAACCTAAGTCTAAGATAGGAGCAAGCTATGACTATCAAATATGAATAATACCATCCTAGTGGAGTCTAGTCAAATAAAAAAGACCTATACTAAGAAAACCTATTGCCATCCCTTAACGCTATGCTACAAAATAGTGTGGGATAGTGTTCACAACAAAAGAAAGAAGTTTTCACAAAATGATAAGTCAGGATGTCATGGCCGGGGTCTCTCTTCCCCACTTTTTTAGCACGGGACAAGACGGGACTCTTGAGCACAGCACACTCTTGGGCTTTTCCAGCAAGAGGTTACAGTTTAATATCAGGGCCTTCTGTGTCCAAGTCTCTTTCATGCAAAGTCTCTTGCTTCAGAGGGCCCGATGTATCATAAACAACAAAACAAAAGTTACTTCTCTTTATCTTCACAATGGGTGACTAATCTTCACCCTTGGATCCCCCTCAGCCGGGCTCTGATCCTTCTCTTAATCTTCAGCCTCCTTCAGTCAGACTCGGACCAACCACTCACTGTTGACACCCCTCAGTTGGGTTCATGCTTGTCGTCACAATGTAGTTGACTTAGCTTCTTCACAGAGTGGGATCCAGTTCTCTATGTGTTTCTCTTAATGCCCCTAAGTCGGGTTCACTACCGCCTTTCAATCATCTCTTCATTTGTAATATACAAAAGTCTCAATGTATTTTTAAACAATCTCACAATGTTCAAGTAAAGTGCCCCTCATCTGGGCTCAGACCTTTCAGAGCCCTTTAAACAGAGACTTCCGAAGGGTGATCACGTCTCGCTGGGTCACTCTGTTAGTCTATCGCAAATGCGGGCTTCACAAATAACACTGTTCGCACGGGGTTCCCTTCAGCCAGGCACAAACTGTCTGTTTCAAAACTCCCTCAGTCGGGTTCACAATTTCATAATCGTTCAAACTTCTACAATGTGTCGAGGACCTTCGATTGTACAAGGGGTTTGGCTTCACCCTTGTATGACCACCTTGATACATCACGCTGGCCTTCCCTATGGCCTCTTGGTACTTGTTGTTTCATCACTTTTCTACTTCACATTCTCTTTATTCAGGAGAGGGGTAATAGTTGGAGACCTTCCGACGAGCGCCCACATGGCGCCGGGTCTCTCTATCTCTGGTACCATGTTTGTTCACAACAAAGACCTAGACCTATTTATCTTCTTAATATTGCAACTGCAACCTTGAGCCTAACACAGTCCTGTCCACTATCAGGTTCTTCTGGCTCACCGGCTGTGCTGAACTCGTTGGTGTTTCTCTTGCCGCTGGAGTCAAGGCTGGTACCACAATGGCACCCGCATCTCCTCGCCCTGGCTATCTGTGCTCGAGGGTTCCATGTACCGTTGACAACCATCACACCATTCGCCAGCTGCGATTCCCGGTTTTATGTTTCCTTTGTCAGCGGATTTGTGGGTCTGGGTTGACTGAACTCATGGTAGTGGGTTCCGAGGGTATCTTAGCTAAAATCGACCCAGCTTATGAACATTTTCATTTGGGGAACGTTCAAATACCCACCCTCCCTAAAGTAAAAATACTGGGTGTGATACTGGATCAGTCGCTAAACATGAAGGCCTACGTGGGTAGTATGGTCGCATCTGCTTCCTACTACATTAGATTGCTGGTTCATCTGAGGCCTTTTATCTCCCAACAGAACGCAGAGTCGATTGCTCGAGCCATTGTGGGTGCGAAATTGGACTACTGTTGTAGCCTGCTGGCAGGGACCAGTAAAGTCACCATTAGCAGACTTCAGATAGTCCAGAATGGAGCGGTAAGAGTCATAGCTGTTCTCTCACGTCGTTCCCATGTCTCTGAAGCTTGTCGAGCATTGCATTGGGTCCCTGTAGAGAAAGGCATCTCCTTCAGACTTTTGGTCATCACCTTTAAATGCCATATGGGAAGTATATTTACAAAGGTATATTGGGCAAAAACCCTCTCTTAGAAACCTGCGCTCTAATAACCAAAATCTCCTCTACCAGCCTAGATCCAAAACTAAGAACGCGCAATTGGGTGCCTTTTTCTGTGCAGCCCCTAGGCTCTGGAACGCCCTGCCAACTCACCTGAGAAATTCATCGTCATTGAGCACTTTTAAAAAAGGGCTTAAAAAGTTCCTTTTTAATTAAATCTCCAGTCTCTCTATCTCATCCTTCTGCTTACATCAACTTCCGGAACAGCTTGTTCGTGTTCTCTGTTATGTTAGTCTTGTCCACGCCCTCACACCTACGGGTCTGTGGCTGCGCAATACAAATGTAATAAAGTAAAAGTAAAAAGTAAAGAAAAGAGCAAGGGCAACTCCCTCCTTGACGTCCTGTCAGGTCTCGCCGCCTTTCTCTTCCGTTTGAATTGCCATCCTGGAATAGCTGTTTCCTGCTCAGAGTGTGTTTTCACGCTCTGCCTTTTATCCCTATGGGGAAAGGGAAGGGAAGTTGGGTGTGTGTAATTCTCAGCAATTGCCCGACTCTGCCTGACACTTGTGTTGGGCAATTTCAGGTATATAGCTCTTGTGTTAGTCCATCGTCTTACGTGGTAGCCGGTCTGTTAGAAAGTGTTTGTGTCAGGAAAGTGGGGGGGGGGGGGGTTGAGTTTTTAGATGTCCTACTGGGTAGGATGGGAAAAAGGTGTCATAAGGAAGGGGGTACCGCGTCTCCCCTTTCGGCGTCCCACTTCCATTCCCCGATTAATCTATACCCATGTGAGCCTCCCGCACTGGGAACTGGATCCAATAGCGATGGCCGTTTTCTGGCCACCTGGATGACAAATCCTCAGGGATTAGTTCAGGATTCTCACATACCCTTCCCCTATGCGAGGTAGATATGCCTGTTCTTTGTCCAGGTTACACGTTGTTAAGACCTGGGAGAGACCAGGGATGAGAGATGTCCAAGAGCTCTCGCATATTCCATTGATTTGTTGTGGCCGGTGTTGGTAGAGGTGTAATGACCTTACTAGTTTCTCCACAGTAGCCTTTGAATGGGTTCTTAATGGATGTTTCAGTTTTTTCCAGTCCCATATAGGAGAGTTTTGGAAGTAGTATTCTGCTTGCCAACAACTCTGGGGTAGAAAATCTCCAAATGGAGGTGGAGTTCCCTGTAGGAGGGAAATCCCGCCCCAGAATAACTTCTTCGGGGACTCCAGGAATGATGGTGGACGATATTTCACCTGATTTGCCCCAGATATTAATGTGTACAGTTATTTTGGGGTACACCTCATTGTCCCTGTGTACACATGTAACCCTAACTAGGGCAGCATTTTTCAGGTCCTTTGTTGTAACTAAATCAACCCGTACAGCAGTTTGCTTAGTAACTGAATCAATTAAGGGCCTTACTTGCCTCCCATTTACCCAGGTCTTTTCGTATGTAAAGTCAGTAGAATATTGACATAAACAGATTTTGGAGGTCTCTAGCTCCTCTTCGGGTTCTTCCCATTCTTCACCTTTTAAACAGCTTATTTTCTTAGGTTCGTCCCTTAGATTCTTTGGACAGTGCCTAGCTACATGTCCTGTTTCTCTATAAGAAAAACAGACAGGAGGAGGTGGTCTACTTCCTTTTATGTCCTCCCTACTGCTCTTATCTTTGGTTTTAGTATCAGTTCTTCTGATTTCTACCATGTCTCGTGGCATCCCTTCTTTAATTATATACAACCCCCCTTCCTTGAGGTTGAGGTTGGTGGATAGGCTTATGATACTTCCGTTCCTCCCAAAGATGGGCTGAGTGGGATTGTTTAGCTGTATCTGAGTGGTTTTGTGCAGTCTCAATGGCCGTGGCTAAGTTAGGGTGATTTAACTGTAGAATGCCTTTCTGCAAAAAAAGGGGGTAAGGAATTAGTGAATTGTTCTAGGGTTAACATCTCCATCAGTTCGTCTAAGGATTTGTTATTAATCCACAGGGCCACAGTGTTTTTGACATGTTCACCCATTTCTAAGGCGGTTTGTCATGGGTTTAATCTAATGACCCTTAACTTTTGCCTATAAAAATTGATGGTTTGACCCACTCTTTTTAACAGTCCCTCTTTGATGGATAGAAAGGTGGCACCCTGTGCAAGATTAAGTAGTTGATGCAAGGTTTTTAGTTATTTCATCAAAGGGGACAAATAACATCTTTTGAGGTTCTCTTCACATCCTAGTTGTTCAGCTAGTTTTTCGAAGTTCAAGAAAACATTTCCTAAATCTTCACCTTCAAAGTATGTTTGAAGTACCCGCTGTGCTAGTACGGGTCTCGCTTGCAATTCAATCAATTTAGTCAAATGTTCTTACTGAGACACCTCTCTCATACATACATAGGTGCATTTACAAAGACAACCCCTCTCATGCACGCATATGTACATACAGTCTTTCACACATGCATACATAGAGACTAAAAGGCTTCTTTCCCCTTACCTTTTCCTCTCCAGAGTCAACATGAAACCTCCTCCTCGGCTGCTCTCCAGGCCTTCCGGTTCTTGTGCTTCACGCAGACAGGTACCAGGAGGCAGGAAAACGTCCTGGCCTCTGACATGAGTGGCCGCAGAGGGGGCCCTACTGCTCAGCTGTTGAGAATGACTGATCTGTAAATGCCCACAGAGGGCTGCTGAGTCGGCATTTACAGATTGTGGGTGAGCCTTACACACCTACCCTGTCTAAGCCCCTTGCAAGGTCACCAGTCCTGCTTTCTTTCTTTTAAGTGTGGGACTTGTATTTTCTTACTTTCCATTTTTAATTTAGGAAAACTTAAAATCCCAGAATTCCAAGTAAAAAATATACTGCATGACTTTCTCAATCATGCTCATGGGATAAATCAGAGCTCTCCACCTGGGACCAGAAACCTTGCACTAGGAGTGGCAACTACACTGCATGTCTTTTTATACCACTGCAAATGCTGTTTCTGGATCTGGCCGTTGGTTTAATTTAGTGGCTGGGATAGGGAATCCAAACCCCACAGACCAAATTGTGTTACTCTGGGGAAATTCATCATATTTGCACGCGCCTCACTTCCTTAACTGTCAAAATTTGGAAAACATAGAAACAAACAAAGTGGCAACTGGCCAATATATAAACAACTGGATATTACATTTGGATACAATGAAGATCATAAAGAAACAAACAAGGAGTGATTCTGTGAAGAGCAAATGCACAGTAAACAGTAGACACGATTTTTGTGTTTCGTAACTTGAAAGATGACCATTTACGACATGCCTATGAGTTTCTGTATTGTAGTGGTTTTCACGTTCGCTTTACATGCGAAAGGTCCCCGGGCCGCAACAGTTCTAGTCATGTGTCTTTTCTTCGTTTTAACAATGTCTTTCGTTTATCTTAAAATAGAACTGTATTCCGTGAAAAGACACGCTGTTTTCTTTGATTTAAGAAGGAATGTAATTATATTAAAATTCAGTAAAAAAGACTTTGTTAAAGGGATGTTATGGTTAAGTTGCACTAATAAAAACCTATGAAATTCAGTAAAAAAAAACGTTGTTAAAATGACATTATGGTTACAAGTAAAATCGAAAAAACCCTGAAATTCACCAGTTATGGTAAGCTAAGCAACCATAACTCGCGCCACCACCGTGCCCTGCTAAGACTAACACCCAGGACATCAATAATGACATCACAAATATCATTGATAACATCACTGATGACATCACATGTATAGCCCCTTCTTTTTGTTCACTGCCATATCTAGGCCAGGTGGGTTTCTTTACTGACAGTCAGAAACTTAACTTTCAAAAGGTATTACATTTATAGATACGTGGCACCTTACATTTTGAAATGATACACTGGATTTTAAAAGAAAACGTTAACATGTTAGAATTTGTAAAGTAGTTTAATTTCACAAGAAACAGTCAGAGACCATCGGACTAATCCCTTTCTATGGGCGTCATTGAAAATGTTAATGGTGAGGCACACGTTGTTCTTTTCCCATATACAAAGAGTGCGTTTTTGTTAAAGCACCCACTTTGTTTGCACAGTGATTTCCAAGACGTCGCCATGACCTTCGGCCTACACCACCATAAAAGATGTTATGTTACTCCTAATGGCCAGTTCAGCGTATGGACAAAGGGGGTCTGGGCGATCATCCCACAAAATTGTGATTGACAGGCAGCCGGTCACAAGCAGTTGCATCTGGCGTCCAAAGAAGCCATCACTCGGCATGTGGAATCCATGGCACGCACAGTACAGCAGGATGTAGCTGTGTCAATACCCAAACTTTATCAAACAATTTCAAAAAAGACAAAAAGAATGTGGAAAGTAGTACACAAATCGAAGTGGTTATACATGACATTTTAAGGAAATATTAGCGTTGACCATGGGTAAATATAGTGACAGCCTACAAACGCTGAGAATCTGCACTCGCCTTAAGGTTAAAAAAAAATCACAACTACACAGAAAGATGGTAATTCAGTTACGAGGCCAAAATGAATGGGCATCTAAGAAAAAATTACATCTCGTGAGTTTAAAAAAGACCAAAAGAACGTGCAAAGTGATACACAAATCGATGTGGCAAACATAACATTTCAAAGAAGAAATATTAACGCTCAAAAAGGGTCAGTCTAGTCACAGCCTGCAAACGCGGAGAATCTGCACTCTGTTATTGGTAAAAAATGGCAAATGCACAGAAAGATAATACGTCAGTTATATTATCAAAATTAGTGTTTCGGTAATAAAAAATTAAAACGCGGTTCGGTGTAGAGTCGTCAAAATTAAACTTACAAGATGTTTACTGCCTCCATTGTTTTTGGCTAAGTCAGACAGCAATGTATTTGCACCAAAGAATCTTCATGAACTGATATGTCATGCGCCTTACAAAAGTTTTTAAAACATAACCTTATGAAATGGTATTTTAAACAAGCTTTCATTCCTTGCATTCTTTCTGAAGTTTCCCTTTCGCTCAAGGTCAAAAACAATTGCCCCTTATGGATTCACTCGGATCCGTGGGCCTACTAAGCTTGCAACCATAAAACCAAAGCAAGTGACCTTCACTCAGAAGGCAAATACATTCTTACTTTGCAACAACATATGAGAAGCCAATCATGAGAACCGCTACTCCCATACACTTGCAGAACCGCTGTTTCCATCAAACAGTGCAGGTGGCGGCCTCAGATTTCAAACTGTAGGACGCCAGTCTGACTGCAATATTATTCTAAATACATTGTTACACAGATGCAGTAATTGGTCGCCGTACATTGAGCACCAACTTCCACTTTACCGTATGACTTTGGTGACAAGAAAACAGCACTTTTTGACTTCCTGCTGCCATATCCCATCCCAGCCTCATTAAAGCTCACCTTCAGAAACAGTATTTCATAAGTCTAACAAGTGCAATGGTGTCTTGTTTTGTATGTGTTACCGGCGATGTCCGCATACACCAAAACATGAACAAAAGATGGCAGGCGCAGCAAAGAAATCTGACGCACTTCACACTGTTCCACAACCAATCAGTGAAAGCGCCATATGTCCGCGGACATGACTCTACGGATTAGCCAATCGATTTCTTGTCTGCGGAGCGAACAGGGAAGTGAGACCACGGAGCGGACATAGATATCACTAACCGTTTGCAACATACTTTTTGGTCTTTGTAAGTAGAACTACTGGACGGATTGTCACCAAATGTACAAAAGCACGCTTTCGGGACCATGCTCCTGCCCCTGCTGCAAATTTTGTGAAAATCCGTCCAGCAGTTTCGCCTGTAGGTGTGCGCAAAGTTTTTGGCCCCATTCAGTTTAAGGGAAAAGAATACATTTTGGGACCCCCCCTATAACTTTTTCCCCACTGGACCAAACATCCCCTAACTCTGCAAAAAAATTCAGAGTGGGCCATATACTTTTTTTGTAAATTCTGGTGAGGATTCGTAAAGGGGGAGCGTAGTTATAAGCCGCCCAAAAAGTGCTCTTCCTATGGAAACAGCAACTTAACCATAACTACACAGCCACTTACGTGGCTGTGTAATACAATTGTGATGCGATGATCCCGATATTTATATTTTAACGAGTCAGTAGAAATGTTGCAAATGCTACATCGGAGCACGACTGCATGCGATAACAGTGTTGATCAAGTAGCCAAAGCATCTTGAAAAAATGCTTTCTTCCCTTTGTACGTTGAATTGTGCACATGCAAATAATAAAATGCATTAACATTTTATTATTTTCATATTCTTAAGCAGCCCTTTAGTAAGAATTGAAACTGACCTAGGGCAAAAAGCTTAGTTTTAGAACACATTTTTGTCTTTTCCTAGAATACTAGAACGTACACCCTGTCCATTGGCACATACGTGATTTGTGTGTGGTCATGAAAGAACAATAAACAGCAGCGCCAGTAATGTAGTGGTATCATGCAAGATTCCATTCTTGCGACCCGGGTTTGATTCCCGGCTGGCGCATCATCATTTTTGAAAAATATATTTTATTTTTATTTGGACTTCTAAGTTTCCTTCTCCCTAACATAACTTCTGTAATGGTACTGAATGAAGTGTACTAATTTCAGTTCAGGTGAACTTTGAATTAGTAAGTCAAAAAGAGCAAAGTCCCTGGGACAGAGAAAGTGTTTCTTTTTCTAGAGCTACTATTTAAGCTGCCTTGGAGTGGACAGTGTTCACAAAAACATATGTATATTTTATGGAGTGATAGGCGGTGTAATCAGATGAAGGGGGCCATTGGTATTTAGTCAATGCAGGTTAGTGAGGAAACTGCTGCCATTAAAGCTACAATTAGCTGCATTTTACTAATTTAATAGCTTTTGTAGAGGTTGATGTGCCCTGAGGTTCAGTTCACCACATGCTGCAGTGTTCTTGTTCCCTCAACCAGGTACGGCGTCAAGGCCTTTCGGCCATTTCAGTTGCAGTGGCCCCTGTGGCACCGGGGGACCCTAGCAGCTGACCTGTGCTGGCAGGCGCAACACGCATGTTACTGGCTGCCTTTGGAGGCCCCTCAGGACGTCACCTGCCTCTTGCAGTATCCAGCAACGTTCATGTCTCAGTGGTGACACTCTGGTCTTCTAAACAAGACTGCTCTGAGCAGCACAGGTTTGGTAGTCCTGGTACTGCATTTAGAGGCTGGAGTCTAGCATGAAGCACAATATAGGAAACGAATTTAATTTGTTTTTATCCTCTTGTTGCCTTTTTACTATGTTTGCCTAACATTAGCACCATTAGAGGAAATGTCATCTGGCAAGTGTGTAGACGCCTTGGTTTTATTGACCTACGTAATTCACGTGTGGCCATGATAAGGGGGCTGCACAACTGCACCTGTAGCTTAGTGGTATCATGCAAGTTTCCCATTCTTGTGAGCCAGGTTCAGTTCCCGGCTGGTGCATCATAATTTGTAAAAATGAGACTGGAATATATTTTATTTTCATTTAGGCACCTAACTTTCCTACTCACTAACACGACTTCTGTAATGGGACTGAACGAAGTGCACTCATTTTCTGAAGCTGAAAGTTCAGGTGAACTTTCAATTAGAAACTTGTTGATGCGAATTACAGGTATGCAAGGGGTCTTGGGTATTGCTCCCGAGGGCCCAACAACCCTCTCCCCAAAATACCGGAGGACCCAGCCAATGGCAAGTTAGAAACGTTGTTTATTAGAATAACTGACATTGATTATACAAGACAATCACGATTCTCCAGCACATCTCAATTTTTCAAAATGCGTTTCCCAGTTTTGAAGCCACATGCCGTCATCACCTGGGCCATCCCCCAGAAACCCATACCTGTTTCTAATAATGTGCTGAGAGTAGTAACATCTATGGCAAGACCATATAGAGGTTATTCTTCTGGCCCTCGAATGTCAGGTGGCTGACCTGCCCCGTCCCCACAAAACTATCTGTTGCATTGTTGCAGGGATGTGGACTTACGATTTGCCCTTGCCCTTTGCCATCCATCCCTGGATTTCTGTCTCTTGATTGGCTGGATCTGGTCTCCCCAGACCTTGGACCCAGTTTGGTTCCCAGCCCTCTGTGCACATCTTCAAGGTGATGTGATATGACTATGTGTCCCAATTGTATCTGGTAGTAGACCACCTTTGACTATGAGTGTGCGATCCCTGCTGAAACATTTGTTTCATTTCGCGTATGGGTTGCTGAGAACGGCTCGTCTTCCCACCACGGGTGAATGCCCATCGTCTAGATCGTTTGCATCACATGATGGTTGACCACAAAGTGGAGCTCTGTGGGTCTGCATTTATGAGGATTTATTCCATTTTCCTGCAGCTGGCCCTTTGCCGTCTGGAGCTCCGAAGTGCTTGTTTTATCTCTGTCCTTGGCTGTGAGCTTGGCCTTCTGGCTTGGTGCAGCCTGAGCTTGCTCACCTTGTCTAGTGTATTGTAGCCCGAGGCCTTCAGTAATTTTCCTTAGACCTATAATGTGATTTCTACATGCTTATGCTGTGCTATATTTCCTATAGGTTAGTCGTGCATGGTCCTACCAGGCTCCATATATACTCCTGTATTCCCATAGAGTTAATTGCCATAAGCATCTACAAGCTTGCTCAGGATCTCTTGTTGTCTTGTGTTTCTGCGTTACTGCATTTGTCTAATGAGAAAAAATAAATGTTTTGACAGTATGTACATGTATCCGTCCTTTATCTACAGAACTGTGTAAGCATGTTCTTCGTGTATGCGAGTGTGTGTTTGTGTATGCTGTGTAGGGATGCAAGTCTGCTTCATGACTAACGCTGCTATGTCGTGGTGTCACTAGTGATGTCAGCACAGTGGCTTCTTGGTACTTAATTGATGCAGTCCTTTACAGTGTTTGAATACATGATCTCTGTTGGGTTCTCTGAATCTGGAAGGATATGCAATGGATATGGTTGGTATGGCTGTCTGAAGGGATACCTCGCTGCATACTTGTCATTCAGTGGTGCACTTGGGGATCATCCAATAAATTAGTGACTCCGAGCATTCTTGATTCTTCGGCCTGTCATGCTCATTGATTTGAGGAGGAGCATTCCTCAGACCCTCTCTTCAGTCCCCCCTCTGGTCGACCGGTCAACCACTCCTCCATAGCTTGTCACCTTCGTTCTTGGTAGCCATATTTTCATCACTCCTCTTGGGTGTCCATAGCAGTTTGCATGATCATAAAAACTCCAGGTCAAATAACAGCATTATCCTTCTGGGTTGCAACATGCCCACTTTTCCCATACATCTTTTTGTTGAATAGATTGTCGAACATTACCGTCTCAGTAGGGGACAGTGGACATTCCCTTATTCTTGGTCTCAGGTTATCTCTTTCTTCCATTATCTTGTCCTTTCCTTCTCCAATTTTCACATCCATTATCACCTTCATCCCTATCGATTTCTCTCTGGTTTTGCAGCATTGAGTAATGCAGTTCTTTCACTCTACACATTCTATTCACTGGGATGCCGCGGTATGCAAGAAATGTGTCTCCTGGGTAAATTGTAATTCATGGGTGATTTGGGATGGGTCAGTACCACCTAACTTCTTAGCGAAGGTCATGTCATGGAATCTTAAGATGATCCAGTCTCATCTTCTTACTCTCTCTTCGTCGCAATCCAGGGAAGTTGGCCAGATTCATACTAACAAATTTGCAGCAACCATTGCCCAGCTGAAACGCACAAAGACACGTGAACTTAAAGGTGTCTTTTCCACCGTGCCATCTCCATTCCATAATTGTGTGACTAAAAAACGTATTATATCAAGATATAAAACAAATCTTTTAAATATTCGTTTTGCTAGGCATCTTGTTGAGAACCAAAATATGGTGCAGTTTTTGTGCAAACATAACACCAGGGACATGTGGGCCATAATGCGAAATCCTACTTCCCCCGTGACTCCCCGTCTTGTATCTGTTATTAATGCAGCCACTTGATATAACCACTTTAATAGCAAATATACTTTACCTGCGCAAAACACATTTTCTGGCACGCCGATAACAACTATTAGTATTCCTTCACAATGCCCATGGCGTTTGGAGGATATAGTATGGGCCATTGATAAACTAACATTTTCTAAATCAGCTGCCCCTGACGGCTTACCTCCCTGTGTCATTAAAGACAACCCCACCTTTTGGGCAACATTTTTGCTCACACGTTTCCTGATTATCTTTCAATCTAGAACCATTCCTCCTTTGTGGCTTTCTGCAATTATTATTCCTGTGTATAAAAAGGGTCCTATGAATGATCCTGAGAACTTTAGGCCGATAGCCTTAATTGATCTATCAATTTTGTTAAATCTAATATTTTGGTGTTTACTGCCAAAAAAACATGTAGCTTTAAAGGGCACGTTGCCTCCAACCTCATTCCTGTTTCTAGTGGAATGAACTATCTGGGCTATTTTTTTTATCTAATTCCAACTCCTTAGCTAAGTGGCAAGCATTTTTGAACACTAAAGTCTTGCACCTTATTGCCCAGATGAAATACATTTTCCATCGTCGTCGTAAATTCTCGCTACAGCCGCTTATTGATTTCTATCAATAAGGTTGAAGCCATAATTTTGTATTGCTTGGACATCTGTCTTTTGGAAATAGGTCAAATCCTGAATAAAATACAGGAGAAAATAAGGTCCTTGGTTTGCCCATGTATCTCCCCAATTCCATTCTTATACATGAACTGGGTTTGTACTCTGTAGCTATCAAATTTGCCTGGAGCCTGTTAACCAACTTTACCAAGATGTCTTTTCCACCTGTTAATTCCCTGTACGAAGACCTTCATGCAATGCTTGTCAAATCCTGTCCTGTTTCGAATGTACACTTTCATACACGCATGAAGAATATCTTGGACTCCCTGAATATGGAGACCCACGGTCTTCTCATGCGACCTGCCTTAGTTAAAAAGAGATTCTTTTTAAATGCATGCGCTGCCACATCAGATGCAATAGCTGAGTATTCCTCTTTCGAAGAATATGCTAAGTTTAGACATGCACATGACCAACGCATACCCTACATTACATGCTTTCCTCGCAACAAAGATAGAAATGTCTATATGAGGTCTAGACTAGACTTGCTACACACGGTCATCAAACTAAAAATTGGAATACAAACCTCGCTGTCCAACCAGAAGGTGTTTGTCGCTTCTGTGCTGGCCCGGATGCACTTGAAACACTAAAACCTCTTGTTTTGTTCTGTCCATATTTTGAACAGCAGAGAATGCTCTTTTAGGTGCTTAGAGCACGGATAGATCAATTAACTCTCGTAATCTCACTTGGATGAGATGCATGTGGGGACACAGCCATGCTATCATTTTCACCACAGTCCGTATGGTAGCTTATATTGAAGCACTACTGATGGAAAAAGAATGAAATCGCAAAGTCAACAGTGTTCTTTGTAAGCGCCTAATGGATGAATCCTACCTGCGCTAATCCAAAGGTTGATTGCACAGCAATGAGTATGCCCTCATTTGTAATTTGTGTACGATGTTATGCTTGAGTCGTCTTGACTCATGGCCTTCATAAGACAGCTGCGATGTATTCAACTCAAAGGACATGGTCATGATTGACGTTTTTCTAACCTCTTTTACAGTAAGAATGTTTGCAAGCTATTGAGAAATATGTGTATTTGATGATATCCTTTCAGTGACTTAGCATCCATACATGTTATTTTGTATTAACAATTTAGAATTAAGTAGTTTATGCATGTGCTATATTTTACCACACATGTTCTTTTTTAGCTCAGGTGTGGGTTTTTAATTTTAATGTTTGGGTTATTTTTAAACCTGTCTTATTGTGGTTCATATCTCCTGTTTTTCAGGGAGACTCGTTTTATTTTTAGTCTCTCTTTTCATTCCTGTAGATTGGTTGGCTACACATTTTCTTTTTTTCCCTGCTTTTATAATGTTTGTTGGTGTCTGGTCAAGATGTTAAGTGTGACATATTCTTTTTACTTGAAACCTTTTCTTCTTTCTTTGTTCCCTTTTCCATTGTCTTGATTTGTCATTCGATATAATACTTTGTGATTCTTGTATTGTGAAATTTGTAAAGGTACTTGTGTACCAAAAACAAATAAAAGATAAAGAAAAATACATTTCTTTATCACACATAGTCCCACTAGTACTAATATTAGTGCCCCTAGTAACACTTTCAGTCTATCTGCCAGCCATCATGGCATGCACGACCACAGGTATGCTATCTAGCTTGGATCTTTTCCGCTCCCCTTTGCTTATTCCTCCATTTTGGCATGCATCTCTGAACGCTGTGTCACTGCTTCCGTCAGTGTGCCATTCTCTTCAACATTGGCAGGTGAGAATGTGCAACAGGAACTCCCAATTTTTGCACAAACTCCTCCTTCCATCACTGTAAGGAGGTATAGGACATGTCTGTTTTGGAGTTTCATCAACCTTACTGCTCAGAGCTCTTCTTTTATTGCGTTGAAACCTTTCACTGTAGAGTTTGTCAGCATTAGCTCACACCTGATTATTTGCAGCCATTTTGCATTTGTATATCTCTGAACTGCTGGAAACATTGAAGCAAAAAAATATTCTGTCCTGCTGAATAACCCATGTTCAGGTGGCACACCATCTAAGGATGCTTCTGGCTCTAATGAGAAATAGTTCTCTCCACTCTACTCATGCCCACAGACAATTTCTTTCTTCCCTTTTCTTCTAATCCCACCAAACTTTTCTTTCTCATGTTAGTTTCCATCTTCGGGAAGTCATCTATCTTTGTCCTTCTGGGACACTACCAGTGATGGCTTATTGATGTGTAGCAATGAGCAAACTCCTCCCCATTTTGGTGGGAGCTTCTCGTATGCCTTTAATTTTATTTTTATTTTATTTTATTTATTTATATTGCGCCGGTAGCTCGCAAGCTTCGGGGCGCAGAGACAGAAACACGAGAAACAAGAGACGGATAGCCTACACGAAGCACAAGACAGATAAGATATAGAACTGGGCCAGAAGTAGTTATGTGTTTTACTCAAAGATGTAAGTTTTCAATTGTTTACGGAAGCGTTGGTAGTTGGTTTCCATCCTTATCTGGCCCGGAAGGTTGTTCCAGAGGCCTGCTACGGTGACACGGAAGGATTTGCCCGCTCCGTTTTTGAGTCTGAAAGGGGCTGTCGTAATCAGTCCTTGTTCGGCTGATCTTAGCTCTCTGGAGGGCTTATATGGGATGATTTTACTTCTCATGTAAGCTGGAGCTTTGCCATATATACATCTGTGTGTGAGCATGAGCGACTTAAATTGGACTCTTTCTTCAATTTTTAACCAATGTAGTTCTTTCCTGGCTTCGCTAATGTGCTGGTTCCTAGGTATTTGTTTGATGAGTCTCACTGCATTATTATGCAGGACTTGGTAGCTGTGGTAACAGTTTTTGTTAGAACGCAGTATTAACGCGTTGCCGTAATCGAGACGAGATAGAATTGTGGCTCTTGCGATCGTGGTGCCGTTTTCCTCCGATAGGTAGGGTCTGATGGCTTTCAATAAGCGGAGGTGGTAGGAGCATGTTTTTTTCACATAGAGGGTTTGAGCCTCGGATCCCAGTGATGCTTCTAACATCATCCCCAAGGTTTTAACCTTGTTAAGGACTTTTATTGGAGTGTTTTTGATGGTAAAGGCGTTATATGCGGGGTGGCGCTTGGATCTGACCAAATTGGAACCAAAGACCATGAGCTCGGTTTTATTGCCATTTAGACAAATCCAATTTTGGTCCATCCATTTCTCCACTGCTTTATACACTGTGTCGAGTTCTTTGTTGTCCTTTTGATGGTCTCCACTTAGTTCTATTACCAACTGAGTGTCATCAGCATAATTGGTAAAGAACGTGTTGATGTTATCAAGGACTATACATAGAAATCTGAGGTATATGTTGAACAGGAGTGGGGACATGCTAGCGCCCTGGGGGACTCCGCATGTGATTTCTTTTTCTATTGAAAATAGATTTCCCCAATGTACTCTAGATGTTCTATTTTGTAAGAAGGACATGATCCAGCTTATTGCTTCGTCTGAGCAGTTTCTTTTAGAGCTGACTTAAGTAAGTTGTGGTCTAGTAAGTCAAAAGCCAGGCTCAGATCTAAAAGTATTAACAGTCCAGCTTTTCCCTGATCAATAATGTTAAGCATCTTAGTCTGTAGATAAAGCATGGCTGTTTCTGTGCTATGTGCTGGTCGAAATCCTGACTGTTGATGATGGAGGAGATCAGAGCTTTCTACATGTTCCTGAAGTTGTGTGGTGGCAATTTTGTCAATGATTTTAAGTATAAAATTGCAGTTAGTTATGGGCCTTAAGTTGTTTAGGTCCCTTTGGTCTAGGTTAGGTTTTTTTGGAACCACACGCCCAGTAGTGGTCCATCAATACTGGAGTGCTGACCTTCATTGCTGGATGCTTTTCTGTGTACCGACATCCTATGTTATCTCCAACTCTTACAGCTCCTTCAGTCTTTTAGCACAATGCTGGTTTCTTCAGAGGTATTGTGGGCATCGGCCCAGCTTCATTGTCTACCCAGGTGAGCAATTTGGCACTTGCATCCCATTCTTTCAGGCACTTGTCCTTTTCTCAATGTACTGTGTTCACTGGTGATTGTACTAGGGTTTGTGCTTTTCTTCCTACTACTCGATCTTTCCATCCATCGTCTGCGTATGCTTCGCCATACACGAGAATCTGTGGTCTTTCCTAACATCCTAGTTCTCCTATTTTTTTCACCCCCCCCCTCTTCGTGCAGGGTAGTTCAGTGTTATTGTTTTTGGCTCGCCTTTCTGCGGGCCATCAGTTATGTATTGTATAACTTGGTATAACTGCCAGTAATTGTTCATCATGTGAAGAGTCTTTATGTAAAGGTCTTCATAGGGGAAGGTTGTTTGAGACCTCCATCTCAATGTTGCTGTTTTCCCTTGGAATCTTCCTTGGTTGTGAACATGGATAGGTACACGAGGCATTGTGCTCTTGTTGCTGGTATTTCAGTTGCTATGAACGTTCTGGAGGCACTCATGGCATAGAGGGTTAGTGAGCAGACCTAACAGATAACGTACCAGTAGTTTCCTTGCCTACTTTGGTCATGGGTTTACACCACATGTTATTAGACACTCGAGCAGTGTCAGTAAGATATAGGTCCACCCACCTCATGTCTGTGTGAGCACTGCGCTTACCCCTCCTTACCGTGCTGGCAGTGCTCTTCTGTCCACCTGACATGGTGGTCCACCTACTGGGGGTGGGGTAATCTTAGTAGAGGATACAGCAGTTTCACTAGACACAAACGATATTTGCCAAAAGATAAATGCAAGGACCCCACTTGACAAGACATGAAAAGATAAGCATATTTTAAATTATTTCTCCCATTTACCTGTGCTGCTTGAAGATATCAGTTGCCCACCTGAAATGTGCAAATACTCTGCGTTATTAGATAAGTGTTGAATTAGTTTTAAGCACCGTGGATCATATAGTCGGACATCGCATATATAAAAAGTTGTTCGCACACAGTTCTAATTCTAGGTTCTCTGAGTACTGCGAGGACAGATGGGATTCCTCGTTCAAGTTGTGGGTAAGCTTGGGCCAGATATGCTATAAAAACGTGATAGTACACACTAGGAGGACATGCTCAAAATCTGTTGGACCTTCTAATGAAGTGGACAAATTTGCCTTGGAACCTATCAGGTTGTGAATCATTGGGCAGCATGAACAATTAAGTTATAAAATAGGGGCACTTTCTCGACAAATGTAAGTAGAAAGAAAAATAACAAATAGACAGTGTATGGTCACTCTGGATGTGTAGGAAGTCCTTGCCCTTACTCTGCTGCACGTGATCGAGTAACCATTGGGTGCTTTAAGGAAGGCATGGTATCAAAGTAAAACAGACACAAGTGATCACCATTCTAAGGTATTTATTAGACTGTAAAATGGGTGAGATAAACGACTAATCTGAACCTAAGTCTAAGATAGGAGCAAGCTATGACCATCAAATATTAATAATACTATCCTGGTGGAGTCTAGTCAAATAAAAAGGACCTATACTAAGAAAACCTATTTCCATCCCTTACCGCTATGCTACAAAATATTGTGGGATAGTGTTCACAACAAAAGAAAGTAGTGTTCACAAAATGATAAGTCAGGATGTTATGGCCGGGGTCTCCCTTCCCAACATTTTTAGCACAGGACAAGGCGGGACTCTTGAACACAGCACACTCTTGGGCTTTTCCAGCAAGAGGTTACAGTTTAATATCAGGGCCTTCTGTGTCCAAGTCTCTTTCATGCAAAGTCTCTTGCTTCAGAGGGCCCGATGTATCATAAACAACAAACCAAAAGTTACTTCTCTTTATCTTCACAACGGGTGACTAATCTTCACCCTTGGATCCCCCTCAGCCGGACTCTGATCCTTCTCTTAATCGTCAGCCTCCTTCTGACGGACTCAGATCAACCACTCACTATTGACACCCCTCAGTTGGGTTCATACTTGTCGTCACAATGTAGTTGACTTAGCTTCTTCACAGAATGGGATTCACTTCTCTAAGCGTTTCTCAGAACGACCCTAAATCGGGTTCACTACCACCTTTCAATCATCTCTTCATTTGTAATATACAAAGGTCTCAATGTCTTTTTACACAATCTCACAATGTTCAAGTAAGTTGCCCCTCATCTGGGCTCAGACCTTTCAAAGCCCTTTATAGAGAGACGTCCGAAGGGTGATCACGTCTCGCTGGGTCACTCTGTTAGTCTATCGCAAATGCAGGCTTCACAAAAAACACTGTTCGCATGGGGTTCCTCTCAGCCAGGCACGAAACATCTGTTTCACAACTCCCTCAGTAGGGTTGACAATTTCATAATCGTTCAAACTTCTACAATGTGTCAAGGACTTTCGATTGTGCAAGGGGTTTGGCTTCACCTTTGTATGACCACCTTGACACCTCACAAAGGCCTTCCCTATTGTCTCTTGGTACTTGTTGTTTCCTCAATTTCGTACTTTCACATTCTCTTTATTCAGGAGAGGGGTACCAGCTGGAGACCTTCTGACGAGTGCCCACATGGCGGCGAGCCACTCTATCCCTGGTACCAAGTTTGTTCACAAAAAAAGACCTAGGTCTACTTATCTTCTTAATGTTGCAACTGCAACCTTGAGCCAAACACAGTCCCGTCCACTATCGGGTTCTTCTGGCTCACCGGCTGTGCTGAACTCGTTGGTGTTTCTTTTGCTGCTGGAGTCAAGGCTGGTACCACGATGGCACCTGCATCTCCTCGCCCTGGCTATCAGTGCTCGAGGGTTTCATGTAGCGTTGACAACCATCACACCATTCGCCAGCTGCGATTCCCGGTCTTATGTTTCCTTTGTCAGAGGATTTGACAGTCTGGGTTGAAAAGGGCAAGGGCTACTCCCTCCTTGATGTCCTTTCAGGTCTCGCCGCCTTTCTCTTCCATTTGAACTGCCATCCCGGATTAGGTGTTTCCTACTCAAAGTGGGCTTCCACGCTCTGCCTTTTATCCCTATGGGAAAAGGGAAGGGAAGTCAGGTGTGTGTAATTCTCAGCAATTGCCTGACTCTGCCTGACACTTGTGTTGGGAAATTTCAGGTATACAGCTCTTATGTTAGTCCATCGTCTTACATGGTAGCCAGTCTGTTAGAAAGTGTTTGTGTCAAGAAAGGGGCGGGGGTTGAGTTTTTAGATATCCTACTGGGTAGGATGGGAAAAAGGTGTCATAAGGAAGGGGGTACCGCATCTCCCCTTTCGGCGTCCCACTTCCACTCCCGAAAAATCCATACCCAGGTGATCCTCCTGCACTGGTCCACCCCAGGAACTGGATCCAATAGCGATGGCCGTGTCCTGCCCACCTGGATGACACATCCTCAGGGACTAGTGAGTGAGACACCTTCAGGATTCTCACATACCCTTCCCCTATGCGAGGTAGATATGCCTGTTCTTTGTCCAGGTTACACGTTGTTAAGACCTGGGAGAGACCCGGGATGAGAGATGTCCAAGAGCACTCGCATATTCCATTGAATTGTTGTGGCTGGTGTTGGTAGAGGTGTAATGATCTTACTAGTTTCTCCACAGTAGCCTATGAATGGGTTCTTAAGGGCTGTTTCAGGTTTTCCCAGTCCCATATTGGCGAGTTTTGGAAGTAGTAGTCTTCTTGCCAACAACTCTGGGATAGAAAATCTCCAAATGGAGGAGGAGTTTCCTGTAGGAGAGTTGAAAAGGTAGGGAAATCCCGCCCCAGAATAACTTCTTCGGGGAGTTCAGGAATGATGGTGGACAATATTTGACCGGATCCGTCCCAGATATTCATGTGTACAGTTAGTTTGGGGTACACCTCATTGTCCCTGTGTACACATTTAGCCCTAACTAGGGCCACATTTTTTGGGTCCTTTGCTGTAACTAAATCAACCCATACAGCAGTTTGCTTACTACCTGAATCAATTAAGGCCCTTACCTGCCTCCCATTCACCCAAGTCTTTTCGTATGTAAAGTCCGTAGAAAATTGACATAAACAGATATTAAAGGTCTCTAGCGCCTCTTCAGGTTCTTCCCATTCTTCAACTTTTAAACAGCTTATTTCCATAGATTCGTCCCTTAGATTCTTTGGACAGCGCCTAGCTACATGTCCTGTTTCTCTACAAGAAAAACAGATGGGAGGAGGTGGTCTACTTCCTTTTATTTGCCCCTACTGCTCTCGTCTTTGGTTTTAGTATCAGTTCTTCTGATTTATACCTTGCCTCGTGGCATCCCTTCTTTAATTCTATATAACATTCTATACAACCCCCCTTCCTTGATGTTGAGGTTGGTGGATAGGCTTATGATCCTTCCGTTCCTCCCAAAGATGAGCTGAGTGGTATTGTTTAGCTGCATCTGAGTGGTTTTGTGCAGTCTCAATGAGCGTGGCAAAGGTAGGGTGATTTAACTGTAGAATGTCTTCCTGCAAAAAAGGGTAACATCTCCATCAGTTCTTCTAAGGATTTGTTATTAATCCACATGGCCGCAGTGTTTTTGACATGTTCACCTATTTCTAAGGCGGTTTCTCCTGGGTTTAATCTAATGGCCCTCAACTTCTGCCGATAATAATTTCCCCACTCTTTTTAACAGTCCCTCCTTGATGGATAGAAATGTGGAACCCTGTGCAAGATTAAGTAGTTGATGCAAGGTTTTTAGTTCTCCGTTCAACAAAGGGGCCAATACGATCTTTTGAGGTTCTCTTCACATCGTAGTTGCTCAGCTAGTAGTTCGAAGATCAAGAAAACATTTCCTAAATCTTCACCTTCAAGATACGTTTGAAGTACCTGCTGTGCTAGTACGGGTCTCTGAGACACCCCTCTCATACATACATACGTGCATTTACACAGACAACCCCTCTCATGCACGCATATGTACATACAATCTTTCACACATGCATACACAGAGACTAAAAGGCTTTTTTCCCCTTAACTGTTCCTCTCCTGAGTCAACATGAAACTGCCTCCTCGGCTGCTCTTCGGGCCTTCCGGTTCTTGTGCTTCACGCAGACAGGTACCAGGAAGGCAGGAAAATGTCTTGGTTCCTGACATGTGCGGCTGCAGAGGGGGCCCTACTGCTCAGCTGTTGAGAGTGGCTTATCTTTAAATGGCCGCACAGGGCTGCTGAGTTGGTATTTACAGATTTTGGGTGGGCCTTACACACCTACCCTGTCTAAGCCCCTTGTGAGGTCACCAGTCCTGCTTTCTTTCTTTGAACTATGGGACTTGTATTTTCTTATTTCCCATTTTTAATGTAGGAAAACGTAAAATCCCAGAATTCCAAGAAAAAATTATATTGCATGACTTTCTCAATCATGGGAATGGGATACTGTTAAGATGGATTTCTGAACTCTGACCTGGTGGGCAGAGGTTCAGAAGTCCAGCCTAGTTTCTTGGAACAGGGTAACCTCTGGACACGCCATACCAATCAGGGTAGCTATGGCAGGCAGTCAAGACTAAGTCTCAGGAGGGGTGAGGGTGACTGAAGGACCTCAATGAGCACACAAAGCAAGGACACTTACAAATTACTCCAGACAGGTGTTATATCAAAAATATAGACACATTTATTACAGGGCCTTTGTAACATAGACCATAGCAAAAGAATCACAGTAACACCAAGTAAACCAACACATCACTATCAACACAATGTATATACAAGACCATTGGGGTCTAATGGGTTAAATGCATGAAATATGTTGACATCCTAGAGGGGAAGGAAACAGGCAGTGCATATAGTCTTTAGGCCCAGTTCGACATCAACAATACACCTAACTCAGAGGCAGTCCAGGCCCTAGGAAGAGAGGAGCCTTGTGCTCAATAGTACATACAATGCCAGTGCACGCGGTTGTGCCAATGGGCGGAATAGGGTCTCTTCAGGGGTATCTAGCAGCTCGGGAAGGTGGATGAGGCGATGCAGAACAAGTTCCCACTATTCAAGAAGGACCTCCACTTGAAGGCAGAGGCAGTTCGAGAGTTCGGGATTGAGTCGCTATTTCGCAATAGCAGTGGAAATGAGAGGGACCCCCAGGTGCCACTTGTGTGTAAAAATGTGCCCTATCGCTAGGGGCCACCGGTTGGGGCATGGAGTACTCACCGGTCCCTGACGCAACCGGACCCAAACTTTGCCAGTTCAGTCCACTTTGCTTGCCGGTTCAAATGCGGCAAAAAGGACTTCTTGGCACCTTTCAGTTCCTGAGATACAGTGATGATTCCCAAATGGGACTGTGGTGATTTCTCTGCTCCGGGTGGATGAATCAACCCAGTTTTACTGCAGCAGGCTTCAGGGGCAAGAGGGTCACAAATGCAGCAGACTTGCAAAGGACGTTGCCGCGGCAGGGCAACACGATTACTGCATTTACTCCGGTCTGACGCCAGGGCTGTAAGTGGGCAGGGGCCTGCCGGGGCTGGGCCCCAGCAGGCTCAGAAATTTTGTTTTGAGGCGGGGCCCTGCCGGGGCCCACTAATCTCCCCTGGCATCCCCGGCCACTATACGAAAAGGCATTTTTTTCTACAGCCTGAAGCTCTGGCTCGTGAGCGAGAGCTTCAGGCTTCAGAAAAAAATGCCTTTTAGCCATAATGGTGGCGCCGCACCTGCGAGGCATCCTTTTAATCAAGTGATGCACGTGGGCCGGCGCCACCATTATGGAGAAAACGTGAGGCCGCTGGAAGCAGAGGCCTTGCTTTCTAAATACTGGAGCTCCCGCAGAATCGCGGGAGTTTCAGTCTTTAGGAAAAAGGCCTCTACTTCCAGTGGCCTCACCCTTTCAGCCTTAATGGTGGCGCTGCCCCTCCCCAGCTGGCGAGGGGCAGCACCACCATTAAGGCTGAATAGGGAGGCGCTGTCCCCTGCCAGACAAGCCTATAGAATATCAATGCAGAGATCAGCACCCTCTCCCCATAGGGGAGAGGGTGCAAATCTCTACAAAAGGCTGCCTGGCAGGGGTGCCAGTAGCCCATTGAGCCAGGGCTCGTCAAGGGGGCGTGGCCTAACGGGCCATGAAGACCCCCGTTGTTAGGCCACGCCCCCTCGATGAGCCCCGGCTCGATTTGTAGTGCCACTTAAGGCACTGCCTGACGCATTCGTCTCACTTCCGATCTGGGAACGCCAAGTGTACGAAATTCAGTGTGAGGGTGCCGGGGACAGAGAGCTAGCAGTATACCAAGTTTTGAGGGCCCCCTCTAAACGGTGGTGGTGACATAGCAAAGCAACTGGGTAAGCTGGTCAGTCCACTGGTTGTCCCAGGGACACTTTCGAGAAAGCTTACTTGCAGGGTTTGATGAAGGTGTCGAGAATAGTTGGTCCCGCTATTCCAATGGGTCGAAGCATCTTCGCATACCTTCTAGGACGACCAGATGCAGAGTGGTCCCATGGGATGACAGAGGGCTCAGGGTGCCAAACCTTCCAACGGGTCAGCAGCGGTTCCTCGACGTGTTGCAGGATACTTGGATCCTATCCTTTGTTCAGGGAGAACTCAAGAGATCGACATGGTAGTTGTGTTTTCAGCCTCCTCTTATCCAAAGTTCCCTTCGTGCCAAAACAGAGAGAACCCAATGGGAGATCTGCTCACAAACACACACTCCACACGTGGACCAAACTCGGACCACAGTGGTCCCGGGCATTCATGGCACTCCAGACTCTCTGGCACCCATAATGTGTATTGGAACCAGACGTTCCAGCCCACATCCTGGAGGCACAGACACAAGGCATGCAGAAGCCTGCAAAAGCATTGGGATTCGCAGGAAAGTGCATGACCAAATAAGGACTGACCCAGGTTGACTCGATCTGGGGAAGGTGAAGGGGCAAGATGGCCAAAGGAAAGGACAAAGAACCTTGTGGCATGGCCATTATGAAGCCAGTGCACCTATTTGTGCCAAACGCGGTTAACGCGGTTAACATGGCAGGAAAGGGTTAAAAATAATGCGAAAAGATAGCTGCCACCAGTCCTGTCCATGACACATCTGCACAGTTCATAAAAATTCCAGCAAGAGTATTGAGGGCCTTTGGAAATGACTATAGGAAGTGTGCTGTACGGTAAAATACATTGCACCCTTGTTACATGTTGCACACAAGCTGCAACATGAGCAAAGGACTGATCTTGCCAACACCTTAACAGAACTAGGTTTCTCTCACCACATACAAGAACCTATCCACAATACAGGGCGAGCCTTAGACTGGCTCAGCGACACCTACTGCAACCTGCGCCTACTATCCAGCGTTCCTTGCGTTTGGTCGGATCACCACATCATCACCTTCAGTATTGAAGCAGCCTCACTACCAACGCCTCCTGTCGCCCCAGCCACCCTCACCAGAAATAAACCTTCAGCTGCGAGAACAGTCAGTTCTCACAGCCATAGACTCCATCGCCCCACTGAAACGTAGAAGACCCAAACAACATGCGCACCTTAACTCGTGGTTCACACCACAGCTCAGAGTGCTACGCAAAGAGAAACGTAACGCAGAGTCGCGCTGGAAAAGCCACCACTCTGACACACACAAGGACAGCCTCCTATTAGCCACCCTTAACTATAAAGAAGCTCTTCTCCAGGCCAAAAAAGACTCATACAATAACCGTATTGCATCAGCACAATCAAACACTAAGGAATTATTCAAAATTCTCAAGGAACTTGAGTCACCTGTAGCCCCCCCTGACTCCTGTCCCAAAGATAGCAACTGGTGCACTAACATCCAGACAGCACTCCTGGGCAAAATTGCCACCCGTCAAACTAAAATCAGAAATAAACAAAAGTCACTACAGTTGGACCAACCACTGTTCACATCCACAACTAGTTCCCAACAACAAGCCAACCTATCCGTTAAACCATTCGCCTTCTCCCCTCTTTCCATCCCTGAAGTGGAAGGAATCATAAACAACCTCAAACCGTCCAACTGCCAAGGTGACCCCTGCCCAGCTCCTATCATTAAGGAAGCCTCGCACCACCTTGCGCCATTCATCACATCTTTCATAAATGCCTCCTTCAAAACGGGTATAGTCCCTGACAACCTCAAGGATGCTTGGGTAATCCCACTACTCAAAAACCATCCCTTGACCCTAACATCCCAACTAATTTCAGACCTATCACCACAGTCCCATTCCTGCTCAAGATTCTTGATCGCGCATTTTACCTGCAGATCGAAGACTACCTTGAGTCTAACAAACTCCTGGGTCTAAGACAATCAGGCTTCCGCCCCAAACACGGCACCGAATCAGCCCTGATTGACCTGAAAACCCAGATGGAGACACCAAAAGACAACGGGAAGCTTGCGTTACTCCTTCTTCTCGATCTATCTGTAGCATTCGATTTGTTCAATGACCAAATACTCTGCCAACATCTCAAATCCGCTGCCTACTTCTCTGACTCTGCTAATGCCTGGATCCACTCGTTCCTCAGCAACAGATCTATGCGGGTATTCTCACCCTCAGCATCGGCAGACCCCTCCCCCATTCTCTGCGGCGTCCCTCAAGGCTCTTGTGTATCGCCTACACTGTATAATATATTCACCAAGCCCCTCTTCGATGTGCTTGACAACCTGGGTGCGTCCTACACTAACTACGCGGATGACACCCAGATACTCATTCCCATTACTGGTGACTACACAGCTGATACCATAGCCTTGAATGATGTCTACTCGGTCATTCAAGCCTGGATGGCTCAACATGAACTCTGCCTCAACGACGATAAGACAGAGCTCTTACTACTAGGATCTACCTATCGTCTTAACAAACTCAACCAAGCCTATAAATCCTTCACGATTGATGGCAACACCATCAAGGTCTCCAAAGACACCAAAACATTAGGTATTTATCTGGACTCCACCCTCTCCCTGAACAGACAAACAAATGCTGTTAGGTCGGCCTCTGCCTACACATGTAAACTTATCACCGCCTGCAGACCATTTCTGAACACTCACAACTGCACTACATTGGCCAGAACCCTCATCATGTCCAAAATAGACTACTGTAGTGCCCTCTACCTAGGGACTAGTCAGTCCAACCTTAATAAACTCCAAACTATCCAAAATAATGCCATAAGGGCAGCTCTCAATATCCCTAGACGATCCCATATCTCTACAGTTAGATCTGACCTCCGCTGGCTCCCGGTAAAACAAAGAATTGCCCTGAAAATGCTAGCTTTGACACACAAATGCTTGAACAACGATGCCCCACCTTACCTCACATCGCGTCTTGCACTTCACTTCTCTTCCCGTCCCACCAGGTCTGCCCAAATTCATAGCCTTACCTTGCCGAGATTTAAACTCCAAAAAGCGGGTGGCGTGAGCTTCCCTGTCCTAGCTTCCAAACTGTGGAACACTCTGCCAACCCACATAAGAACTGAACCTTTGTTCCCAATGTTCAAGAACAGTGCTAAAGCTTGGCCGTTCACCCAGAACGCATAAGGTCCCCTCGGTAGCCAGACCCCTACCTTTATTATATCTTATCTGTGTAAATATGCCTTACTGTATCACTCATAACTTGTATTCTGTATTCATGTACTACCAGTAAATCTGGCCCTGTGTATATACTTTGTGTAACCTGTATTTAAGAGTATGCGCCCGGTTGCCCATGGGCCTGGTGAGCTTTACAAATAAACAAAACTTCAAACTTAAACAAACTTCAAGGCTAACAATGTCTCCCAGTACTGACTGTCTTAAGGGCATGTCAGTTTTCCCATAAAAAAGTGAGTGAAAGCCCAGAGGAGTGCAGCTGAAGGCTGTGCTTCTCTGGCAAAGTCAGTCAATGGTGTCTAAACAGCAGCAAAAAGGTTTGGGGTTGACACATGGAGGGAAAATTACATACAATTATGAAATCTTTCCTAACAAATACATCAGAGCTCTCAACTTGGGACCAGAAAACTTGCACTGGGAGTGTCAACAACACCATGCGTCTTTGCATACCACTGCAAACACTGGTTCATGGCCCTTGGTTTCATTTAGTGGCTGGGATAGGGAATCAAAACCCCACAGACCAAATTGTGTTACTCTGGGGAAAATCATCTTATTTGCCTCACTTCCTTAACTGTCAACATTTGGAAAACATAGAAACAAATAAAAAGTGGCAACTGGCCAATATATAAACAACTGGGTATTACATTTCGATAAAATTAAGATCATAAAGAAACAAGCAATGAGTGATTATTTCTGTGAAGAGCAGATGCACAGTAAACAGTAGACATGGTTTTTGTGTTTCGTAACTTGAAAGATGACCATTTACACATGCCTATGAGCAGGGGCGTAGGAGACACATAAAATCTGGGGGGGGCAGGGGACATCTTGGGGACTTTGCTTTGTTTATTTATTTATTTATTGTGTTTTAGTCAAAGAACTCGACTTTTCACAAAATTAGAATTAAAATAGCAGTACGTATTAAATTACAAATATCACTGTATAAAACAAGAGAAACGAAGAAAAGAAAACAGAAGAAAATTAAAGGATGCAACAGCAAAGAACATGCCTTTAAATGTTGCATTTCTGGATTTTTCATCTGACTATGAGCTCATGGTAAGAGAGAGGAAATAACAATTACTTCCAGTGGGCCACAGCTAGGATGCTAGCTCGTTAAGAGGCAGATCACCTGTAAGTGGACTCCTGCCAAATAAAGGAGTTGCAGCCTTTTCTACCAACTGCAAGTTACTACTTTTTTGTGTGGGGCAAGGAGACGTGTGTGTCTCTTGGAATGGAAAGATGGGGGTTTCAAAGAAAGAGGAAATCTTGTTTGTACCTCTGAGTAAGCCCTGTTATGGGAGTAGAGGGATCAGGTGTGTGATGTTGCTGCTTTGACTGTCCTCCGGGGGAGGGGGTTCAGCAAACAAGGAGGATGAGCGATCGCAAGCCCACCCCCTTATAAGCATTCCCCAGGTCCGTGGCTGGATGTGTCGGACCCGGGGGATGCCTAGTAGGTGGGGTGTATGTGGACCCAGGGGGGTGGCCAGAGGGGCAGCTATGCGGGCTGCCCCTCTAGCGCCCCTGCGAGGGCCAGGCCAGCCTCTCACGATGAGTCTGGTCCCTCCTATTCCATCTCATGCTGGCTTCAGAGCCTAGCCTTTCTTTGCCTTTGTTATTTTGAATGCAGAGCTGGACTCTGTTCCTTTCTCGTTTAACATTTGCTGCAAAGCCTGGTCTTTTTGATTCTCTCATATGTTACTAGGACAGCAGAGCATGGGTCCTCTGCCCTGTTACATTATTCAAAGAGCCCCTGTGGCCTTTCTTTGCCTCTGCCTTGTCTCACTGCTTGCTTGCTTAATACATACCTCCTTGCTTGAACACTCAACATATTCTCCCTAACACAGCAATTGCAGCTGCACTCTGTCTTAACTTCTATTTGTTCCATGTCTTGAATTGGCCTCTTATTTCTGCTTTTCTGTCTGCAGGGGAAAGGCATTTGCCAGTCACTGCCATGATGGTTCTACCTGACCATAAGAGGGCAACAGCTAGCCAATATTGGAAGAACATGGCATATTATGCCAGTGGCTGGCAACTGCCTTCCTAATGCCTACACAAGAGACACAACGCTTGCCTTTGTTTCTAACAGTAATTCAGTGGATGAAGAAATGTGAGAACACACATATTGCTTATAAATGAAGGGGATGATGTCACACTTGGTTAAGACATTTTGATCACGCCAGGAGCTAATTTCCTGCTGCAATTAAGCGATTACCTTTTAGACTTCTGGCTTTAAATATCGTTAGTATCACCTGGGAAGCACAGAGGTTGCTCAACAGGGTTCCTGCAGCACGAGGGGTACCCTACTCATGGGCATGGATGATTGGAGGGCATTCTTGCCCTGGTTTGGAGCCCGGCCCCTACAACCATGATGGGGCGCGCGGCCTATTACTTTTGGTTGTACGTACCCTTTGAGGGTGGGCAGACATGCCTCCTGCTTTAGCCCACTAACAGCTCTGCTTTGCAACTTTATCACACATACCTGTCAGGTGGCATGTAACTCAATGCTACTAATGTTATCAGCCTCAGAAGTCTGGAATCCTTTGCCACATCAACTAGGGTACAAGCTTACCCATGTCTGAGTCGGCATCTGTCGCCCTGTGGGGAAGACACACACAGAAAGATCAGGGCACAGTGCCCTTGTGGGTTTTTCACACTTCTTCCTCAGGGTGGGCACAATTCACTCTGCAGAGATAGTGGCACATGCTGGGCAACATTCTCCCACTTTGACAATGTCAGCCAAAAAGCGAAACTGGCCATTTGAAATACCTCTCTTGACGTATTATTGCGCAATCCACACTGATGGGTTTAAGCACCTGCTTAACGCGAGATGGCAATTAAGGGCATTTGCCAACGCACTCAAGAAGCACAGGACACCCTCTTATCAGCGACATGCCATGGTCACTCATTCTGATCACGAAATGGCATTTATCTGGGGTCATGTTAAATGTATTTATTTAATTATTACATGTGTAGCATCACACAAAACCCCCAAATATCCAGGCGCAAAGTAAATAGCATGGAGTGGACCACTTCCATTGGCGCACGTTTTTACTTTTTGCGCCACAAAATGGAAGATTTTAGCGTAAAAGGCAGGTGAAATCACATTGCTTTTCCACTTTGGAAGAGTGTAAATATCTTGCCCAATTAGCGATTGCTGGCAGAATTGACAATGGCTTCCTCTGGACTCCACCTGCTTTTACCAGGTTTCATTTCCAAGCAGATCCCAGAGGAATCCCTTTCCTTATTTCCAGCATGAGAATCCATGCTGGCATTAAGGCCGCATTTGTCTGGTGGAGCGGAACATACAGGGGGTCCTGGTGTGTCCACTCGGCTCCCGAACTCCACCCAGAAAATGCACGAAAATCTGGCCAATGGGAAAAAGCGACAGTAATAGTGTTTTCCACCACTTTTTCTGAACCAATTGACCTGGAAAATGCTGTGTTGCATCGAAAGCTGAATGCATTCACTCTGACTATTATCCCACCGGAGGATTAAGCCAGGTGCTGAACACAGGTGTTACATATTCCTGTGCACAATCTGCATTTGGAGAATTAACTAACTGAGCTACCTTACAAATGATATCTCATCTGGGGCTTTGCCATCTTAATCCCTTAACTGCCATGGGTATTTCCCCCCAGTGCCAAGGCCTTTTTTGGTGATTTCGGTATGTCGCCATTCAATCCCTTGTAACTTCTTTCTTACCTGAGATATCTCTGCCAAAGTTGGCCCCTTTTTTCCCACATGTAGGGGGTTGTAACGCCACCCAGGAATCCTAGTTTGCTGTAGGGGGGTGAGAGAAAATAACCAAAAAGTAGAACATTATTTTTTCTCCAGAAAATGGCAATAAAATGTTGTACAAAGAAGCCTGTGGTGTTTTCCTTGTAAGAGCTAGGAACAAATGGTTTGCTGTGCTGGATTCGCCATTTTCCAGGCTTTCAAGAACAGATTGAGTGGAAACCAAAATAACATATTTTGATATGCTAATCAGCTGTTTTGTGAGAGGTAGGCAATTTTGGCGTTTTTTGTCCAACAGGACATGCGTGGGCGGAATGGAGGAAAAAGGTAGGAAAGCTGAATGGGAAGCCAGAAAGGCATACATTTCTGAAAAGTAGACAATAGTCCAAGTTTAGGAAGGGGTGATTTGCGCAGGTCAGGCAACAACTATGTAGGGAAAGATTCCATAGTTTGGGGGGAAATCAGGAAAATGACAGAAAAAAAAAACACAATTTCCGCACATTTCACTCTGGTCACCCAACGAAACACACAGCCAACAACAGATGTCCTACCTTCCCACGTTCCCACAGGTGTCCTGACGAAAACTGTACCTCACATGTGTGGATGCACCTACCTCAGCGCAAAGGGAAAAGGCTAACCCACTGATAAACCCAAGCCTTTCGGCAAAGCAGATTTTGCTCATGTGGACAACCTACAGATTTGGGCCTAGGGTGTCGAAGCCATCAAGGAAAACAGAGAACCCCATTCTAATATTTGCAGTGGCCTCCCCCCCACCCAAATGGATGAGGGCATCTCATGTACCCCTTCCTAGGGGCAGATATCTGCCCCCAGGGAAGGCTACATAAGGTGCCCCCATCCACTTAGGGTGGGGGAGAGAGCCACCCCCCTTTCAAACACAAAAAATCCTGGTGGTCTAGTGGGCCCCCACCCCAACCCAAAACAAGTTATAATATATATATTTTTGTTTTACCCTTCCCTAGGGGCAGATGGCACATGTGTGTGACCATCTGCCCCCAGGGGGGTGGCAAAACGTACTGCCCCAGGTTTGGGGGTGGGGTGGCTCTGCCAATATTTGCTGTGGCCTCTCCCCTCACCCCACATTGATGGGGGCATCCCATGTAGGGCAGGAATCTGCCGCCAGGGAGAGCTACATAAGGTGCCCCCTGATCTACTTAGGGTGGGGGGAGGGCCACTCCCTTTCAAACACAAAAAATCCTGGTGGTCTAGTGCCCCCCCACCCAAAACAAGTTATAATATATATATATTTGTTTTGCCCTTCCCTAGGGGCAGATGGCACATGTATGTGGCCATCTGCCCCCAGGGGGTGCGGGGGTGTCAAAACGTAATGTCCCAGGCTTGGGAGGGGTGACTCTGCCAATTTTTGCAGTGGTCTCTCCCCCCCACCCCAAATGGATGGAGGGCATCTCGTGTACCCCTTCCTAGGGGCAGAAATCTTCCCCCAGGGAGGGCTACAGAAGGTGCACCCATCCACCTAGGGTGGGGGGGGAGAGAGGGCCGCCCCCCTTGCAAAAATCCCTGGTGGCTGGTGGTCCCACCCGCACCCACCCCACTCAAAACTATGTTTTTAAAAAGAAATCTTTTTGTTTGCCCCCTTCCCTGGGGGCAGATGATCACCCATCTGCCCCCAGGGTATTGCCCCCATGCTTTGGGGGCTGGGGGGAGAGGGCAGATTACATAGTAAACAGCCCTTCGCCGCACTTCAAAAATAGATCCCTACACGACACACCAAACACATATTCTGGGGGGATAAATGACATTACATCCCACCCACTTAAAATTGTGGGGGGGGTTGTCCCGCCTGACCCCCCACCCCCCTCATGTTCTACGCCCATTGAGTTCCTGGAGTGTAGTGGTTTTCAAGTTAGCTTTACACGCAAGAGGTCCCCAGGCCGAAACAGTTCTATGTGTCTTTTCTTTGTTTTAACAATGTTTTTAATTTATCTTAAAATAGAACTGTATTGCGGGGAAATATACGCCTGTTTTCTTTGATTTAACAATGAATGTAATTATATTAAAAGAGAACTCTGATGCGATGACCCCGATAGTTCTATTTTAGCGAGTCAGTAGAAATGTTGCAAACGCTACATCCGAGCACGACTGCATGCGATAAGAGTGTTGATCAAGTAGCCAAAGCATCTTGAAAAAATGCTTTCTTCGCTTGGACTTAGCCAACGCCACGCTGTGTACGTTGAATTGTGCACTTACAAATAATAAAATGCATTAACATTTTATTATTTTCATATTCTTAACAGCCCTTTAGTAAGAATTTAGTAAGTTAGTTCGAGACACATTTTTGTCCTTTCCTAGATTGATAGAACGTACACGAGGCCCGTCACCACACACGTGATTCATGTGTGGTCATGACAGAACAATGAGCAACGCCGCCAGTAGTGTAGTGGTATCATGCAAGATTCCCATTCTTGCGACCCGGGTTCGATTCCCGGCTGCCGCATCATTCTTTTATTAAATATATTTTATTTTTATTTGGACCTCTAACTTTCCTACTCCCTAACATGACTTCTGTAATGGTACTGAATGAAGTGCACTAATATTATGAAGCTGAAAGTTCAGATAAACTGAATTAGTAAGTCAAAAAGGGCAAAGTCCCAGGGATAGAGAAAGTGATTCTTTTTCTAGAGCTACTATTTAAGCTGCCTTGGAGTGGACAGTGTTCACAAAAACATATGTATATTTTATGGAGTGATAGGAGGTGCAATCAGATGAAGGGAGCCATTGGTATTTAGTCAATGCAGGTTAGTGAGGAAACTGCTGCCATTAAAGCTACAATTCGCTGCATTTTACTAATTTAATAGCTTTTGTAGAGGTTGATGTGCCCTGAGGTTCAGTTCACCACATCCTGAAGTGTTCTTGTTCCCTCAAACAGGTACGGCGTCAAGGCCTTTCAGCCATTTCAGTTGCGGTGGCCCCTGTGGCACCGGGGGACCCAGCAGCTGACCTGTGCTGGTAGGCGCAACACGCATGTTACAGGCTGCCTTTGGTGGCCCCTCAGGACGTCTCCTGCCTCTTGCCGTATCCAGCAACATTCTTGTCTCAGTGGTGACACTCTGGTCTTCTAAACAAGACTGCACTGAGCTGCACATGTTTGGTAGTCCTGGTACTGCATTTAGAGCATTTAGAGGCTGGTGTCTAGCATGAAGCACAGTATAGGAAACCAATTTAATGTGTTTTTATCCTCTTGTTGCCTTTTTACTATGTTTGCCCAACATTAGCACCATAAGCGGAAATGTCATTTGGCTTTATTGACCTACCTAATTCATATGTGACCATGATAAGGGGGCTGCACAAATGCACCAGCAGCGTAGTCGTAACATGCACGTTTCCCATTCTTCACCCATCCTCATTAAAAACAGGCCACACACGTACTACCAAAAATAACAACCATTATCGGCCTTACAAATTTGCACTAGTCAATGTCCGCTCTCTCAATGCACATGAGCTAGAAGTGAATGATCTAATCACTAGCCAAGACCTGGACATAATAGCCATCACGGAAACATGGCTTCACGAAGCATCCGGCCCAGCCATCACGCTAACACTTCCTGTAGGCTATTCTATCCTCAGACAGGACAGGCCTGATAAAACAGGAGAGGGTGTAGCATTCATCTACAAGGAGGACATTGCCATGAGGCCTATACCCCACCCAAGAGAAGGGACTATAGACATCCTATCAGCTAAACTAGCCCTCTCACCAAAAAACACCATAAATATCCATGTCATCTACTGTCCACCTGGAGCCACTATGGACTTCCAGCATCAAGTCACCCACCTCTTAGGGGATAATATCAAAAAATCTACTAAAACACTAGTACTAGGCGACCTCAATTTAGGCTTCAATGACTCTAATGACAAAGCAGCCACGTCCCTCACTAAGGACCTAGTCGACCTTGGCTTCTCTCAGAGAGTCTACTCTCCCACTCATGTGAAAGGCCGAATCCTAGATTGGATCATAGACCATAATTGTGACTCAGCAATTATATCTAATACTTGCCTCCCATAGACAGACCACAACTGTGTACAATTCACCCTCCCATCCACACCATGCACCAAAACTACTGTATCCGCACCTGCTACTTTATCTAGAAGCGCAAAAAAGCTCACTGCTGAGAACATTAGTTCCTTTCTTAACCTTCCATGCCTAGCACCACCATTCTCATCAGACCCCAACGTATTAGCTGAGTTATTCAAAAATACATTCACTTGTGCAATCAACTCTGTCGCCTCACTAGAAAATAAAAAAAGAGAAAAAATCGTTCCACTCGAATTCCTGGTTCACAGAGGAGCTACAAAGCATGCGCAACTCCAAACGCCAGGTGCTAAAAACATGGCAGGCTAACCCCTGCGACATCACCAGAGCTAACTTCCAATCCATTACCAAAAAATACAAAGAAGCCATATTCAAGGCTAAATCGGAAGCCTACAACAACAGGATCGCCTCTGCCAGTTCCCAGACTAAAGAACTCTTTACTATTTTTAAAGAACTAACAGTACCTCCCATTTGCTCTGACGAGATCGTTAAAGATCAAGCTTGGTGTACCAGCATTCAATCTGCTATGCTAAAAAAAAATAGATCTTCTCCAACTCAAAATAGCTGACCACTACAAAGCCCTGCCTAAACTGATTCATCAGAAACAGAACCAGTCCAAACCTACAATAAGCAATTGTCCTAATTTCTCATTTACTGAAGTCTCTCAAACAGATGTCATAGACATCCTCAAACATCTCAAACCCTCACATTGTAAGGGTGATGTATGCGCACCAAAAATCATCAAAGAATGCGCTGAGCAACTTGCGACCCTCCTTACCGCTTTCATCAACGCCTCATTCAAAACAGACAGCCTCAAAGAGGCCTGGGTACGCCCGCTCCTAAAAAAAACAACGATAGACCCTGCTTGCTTAACCAAACAACTATCGTCCCATAACAACAGTCCTGTTTCTTCTTAAAATACTTGACAAGGCCGCTCACGGAAAAATTCAATTATACCTTGAAACCAACTCTATCCTAGGAAAGAGACAGTCTGGGTTCCGCAAAGGACACAGAACTGAAACCGCACTACCAGACTTAAAAAAAACAAATTATTAATATTCTAGACAAAGGTAAGCCTGCCCTTCTCCTTCTACTCGACCTCTCAGCAGCGTTTGACTTGCTTGACCATAACACCCTCACCAAGCACCTCACGCAAGCTGCACACTTCTCTAATCACACTGAAGTATCCTGCCTCCTGCAGGATCTACCCTGAGCCAGTAATAACAAGGAGTAGGAACCAGGCTCACTCGGGTATGTAGAAAGAGGAAACACGCTTTATTCTCTTGGTTACAGGTTCAGTATTGAATATAGGAGGGAGAGATCATCAGTAGCTTCTTCCCTGGTTCCCCGCCCAGCTCCAAGTCCCTAACCGTCTCTCCTGGAATCCCCAGGTGCCCCAACACTCCAGGCTCCCCTAGCATTCCAACACAGCTCTTACACTGACTCAGACCTCATTCATACATATGCAGGATACAACACATCCCTCTCCTTTTACAATCAAAGGAAAACGCACAAACTCACAACCATGCTAGGACTAAACAACCACAACATTTCTACTACTCCTTCCACCCTGGCCTGCCACACCAGGGTCTCGGTGCCGTCACCACCAAGCACAACCTTGCCACAAAGGGCAAACAAAAACCAAAAAACCCACCAAACTAAAACACCTTCCGCCAGGCCTGCCACTCCTGGCCTCAAGTCTGCCATACTTGAGCACAAACCAAACACCTCGACAGAGGCTAAATCACCTGCCAAAATAGTGTAGCCACGAATCTAGAAAACGTACACAGTGGCCAAAACAGATAGTCCTACACATGCCAACATTGATCCCATGCACTCTAACAAATATCCCCAACAACCATGCCTCATCCTCCTCCCCTAGAGAAAACATGAAAAAGGAATGAAAAATTCTAGAGAAGAGACATACGACACAAAGATCACAACAATACAAAACGCAACCACGATAGAAAGAGACGTGGCGCAAAATATACATAGCAAAAAGGGCCATGTAAAACAACAAACCACTACTAAGATGGAAAATAGTAGCGCTATGCAAACCTCAAAATTTGCACACCCAAAGTCAGATACACCTCAAGGATGGAACAATAAATGGTGTGACCTGAAAACTCAGAAATTACATTTGAACAAATATAACTGAACTAAAGTCCAGTAACCCATGCTAGTGTATGGACCCTACCTGGTCCAGATATGCACTAAAACTCCACAAAATAACCACTGGCCTACCACCTGCGTGCCCTCCAATACAATTGAAAGCCAAAACTGGCGTGCAATAACAACAAAGTACCTCCTCCCGTATGCACCGCCTGGCACTACAGAAACTAGGAGAACAAACTTTGCTCCTAACTAAAACTCCAACCTTAACATATATCAAAGAATTGTCAAGTGATAACCTTCAATGCAGACAATTAACTACTACTCTGAGGACCTATGTCCCCAGATTTCATGCGCACAATCTGCGATGAAAACCAACTAACAGACCTCAAACAAAAATAAATGGACCCCATGCCCTAAGGTCAACACGGAACACTCTTCTGTGTCCAAACTGACTACAGACCTCAAAAATGGGCCCCCATGCCCTAAGATCATTACTACTGGAGCACTCTACTGTGTCCAACCTCCCTAAAAAAACGTGGGGCTCCTCCTGAAGGTTTTATCTACACTGGTAAACACACCTGGCCAGCATGTGAAAGCCTAACCCCATTGTATGCATACAACTCCCATATTTTGCACAAATACTACACTCCAAACGTGTACATACTCACACGTTGACTTCCACAAACGTGCAACTCTACAAACATGCAACTCCAGACATGCATACACTTGCTACACGTATACAACTACTACACTATTGCAGAACATGCTGCCAACTGTGCGCACATATGCGTCACATACTCCCATAATCACACTAACACATTGTGCTGGATCACAAAACTTCACATCAATTGTTCAGAACATAAACTCTCCATTTAAATATGCATTTAAAAATATCTCTTAATCCTAAATTTGGGAATGTGTTGCGCCACCAGCCATGGTGGTGATCAGTCACCATGCTGAGGCGCAATTGCAATTACAATAAACATCTAAAATGATTTGCATTTAAAATCCATTATCAAAGCTCTCCCCCATTTATACATATGCTTATATAAAATGCATAGTCCATAAAATTATCCATGGACACTTTTGCAAAAACATTTTTGTCCCCGTAATTGTGCTTCATGAGCAAATACACTTCATTATGTAAGAATTCTTTTCTTTTTCGAGAAAATTCAACACAAGCTTCTTAATCTACAAGTAACTCATACAACGCCTCTCACTCTTTGTGATGCCTTAATCACATTTCAAACACCCATACTCCACAACATGACTGCAGCTCACATTACTTCATTCGACCTTAAAACATGATGGAGCACAGACTTCACTAGTCCCCACTGTACCATGCCGACTGTTCAACTTTGAACTCTAGTTCCATAAATCAACTCGGTGAACTCCAGTTCCATAAATCAACTCGGCAATGAATGTCAATAGCTGCATCCATCCAAACGTAGCCATATCAACATTTCAAAGGAAAAACTAATATGTTCCCGATTCCTCTCAATACATATGGCGCTGCGCTCCTGAACGAAAATTTCCCAGCTGTTCAAGTACTTAATGGCTGGCACGTAGTTTTATAAAAGCACGGATTTTCTTTAGTCCAATAAAAATGCCATGTAAACAAAAATACCTCTTTTCTTCAAACTACTCTGAAATTGTCACGTCCAAAACGTTACATCATGTTTATTTTAATGCTCCACTGTAGAATGTGGCCGCTCGACATTATTTACTTAAAGGTCTCAAACACTTGGTTCCATGGCTGCGTATTTCAAATGCTGCTTTCCGACTGCGCATTCCTCTTATTCACTCGGAGCCGGCAGCATTCTGTTGCAGGAAGTGGAGCTCTTCAATACACGTCCGACTGACGTACTGTGGGCCTTTCCTCTAAGGCCTTCACTTAACACGAAGGAGGAAAACAATGGGGCAGGTAGCTTCCTATGCGTTCCAGCCCAACCGTTAGCTTGGAACGCAGGGCCTTCACAGGGCGGGCCCCGCTGGCGGCCCCAGTGAGCCCCACCATGGCCCCAAACAGTCGTCCGACCTGGAACCCTCTCACTCACCACCTTCCATGCTTCACACCAGCATTCCAAGTTCCACTCACAGACCCACAGCTCTCATACCAGATATAGACCATACACTTACTAGGATATGTGGGCCGTCCATAACCAGTACAAGAGGGACCCTGCAATAACTCAGACAGAAAAGAGCCAAGTTAACATTACTTTATTAATGCACAAGCATTCGCGAATGGGCAGCAAGTTCAACCGTCTCGCAAAGCAAGTCGTCAAAGTGCCGCCCTTTGCCCTGCACATCGTGGTCCTTTTATACCCATCTGTTTTACATTGTCATACATTGCTGCACATAGATTATGTCCACCACAAGGCGGTTCCTCCCAGTCATGACTTTGCATCAAGGTCAACAGTTCAACATCTGCTATTGTGGTTTCCTGTTATCTGTTATTCGCTCTCTCTCGTGCCCTTCTGTGTCCTTATCTCTGTGCACGAGGCTGTGCTTACTCATTCCTTCCCCACCCGTAATCTGCAGATAGTTTTAGCAGGCTCAACATGCTTCGACATACAGTGACCAAACACAATTCTTCTGTTAAAACAAGTTCTTGCCAGGTCAGCAGGTCTCTTTCTAGTTTGCAATTGCTATTCATATATGGCCATTAAACGCCACCGTATAAAAGAGAAGGCCTCTTCTTTTAGCAAAAAGTACATTCTTTTAACGCATATGATGATTAGTACAAACTCCAAGTGTGAGCACAACATTACATATGTATGCGTACCTTCAATCCACCCTTTGCTCACACTTGAGCATCAATCTAAACCTTCCTAGCATAAGCAGATGGCAGGAAAGCAACATCATCACATACTGTATGTACCATAATCTTCTCCAGGCCTCCCATGTCAAAAAATTCCTGTTGTACATGGCTTTTATCCATTGGATTTAGGCGCGTTATGCTGGAAGAACACATGGAAACACAGCACGACACACATACCGGGAAACATTGGATGCAGAGACAAATTCCTACAACTATTGCCGCTAGAACCAGTATAGGCGTAAGAAGTTGCCATCCAATTTCTTTCAGGAGCTTCATCCACCAGCTATCTCCTGACCCTTCCTCCTGGTGGATGCTATCCGCCACTTTATGCAGTTTGTTTACTCCATCCAGGATTCCTGTACTCCCTTCTGGTATGTAAACACAGCATTGGGATCCCACCAAAAAACAGACTCCGCCCCTTTCTGCAGTGAGTATGTCTAAGACATACCTATTTTGGAGAGCCACTAGCCGAATTGCTTTCATTTCATAAGTGATGTTTTCCATTAGGTCTGCAGATTCTTCGATTACGAACTCAAGGGCCCTGCTTAGCTTTTGGATTTCTTGACTGTTCATAAAGATGCCCGCTGGAGGAACCAGGACCCCCATCAGATCTATAAACGTTTCCCATCCTGTAGGTTGATACGTAGGAATTTTTGGGTTTACTGCTCGTTTATTTCTGCTGTGTATTTCTTTATGCAGAGTAGACGGGGCATATACCATCACAGCCGGCATTATTCTGGCTATGTAACATACCCCAACAAAATCTTTGGCTAACCACAAATAAGCCCTCTTGTTACAGACGTAGGCATGTCCTTCAATCTGTAACAATCCCTTTGTGTAGTTATTTAGATTCACCATTTGACTGCACCCCGAGATCATTCTTTGATTACCTCTTGCGCTCCTCTTAAAACATATATTCTTTGGCCTAAACTCTTGTGTGATGGTGATAGGGGGAGGAGGTTCTCTTACTATCTGTACCATAGCAGGTGCAAGCCCGATTCCCTCAGTTTTGATTTTATAGCGTATCTTTTCCTTTAGAAGGGTTTTGTTCTCTCCTCTAACATAACAAGCGGTATTCGGTATCATGTATTGCTGTGCTGACACTATTCTCATGTAAATTAATGTACACCCGGCATCCTCAGTAACTGGCGATGCGTACACTGGGATGCCTTCACTGCTATGTCGGGGCATGTGGGTGCAGATCCAGCAATCAGTTTTATTCACTACCCCATATGTTGTGTTTATTATCTTCACATATTCATTTTTAGCATAGTCTTCCGGGTCGTGTTGGTCATAGGCATCTCGATTCCTGCTCTTGACCCAATCTGTTCTCCCTGTTTCATTTGACTCGGGCAACAGGTTCTTTAATTCATATCTAGATGGATGTTCCAGATACCAGAATATTATGGCAAATGCTATTAGTACTACTATCGTGCATACAGAAAACAAAATTTTGCCTCTTGTGGTACAAACTGGTATTTTCCTCTTACCTTCTGTGTTTGAGGAGCATACACTTATCCGTTCAGGGACTAAACCAGCATACACGGGTGTAGACATAGTTCAGTATATGGCTCAGTATACAGCGTATATCAGTTGCAACCTAGCGATATAGCAATATCCCCTATTTAAAGCACCAGTGTCCTTATTACTCTAATAGTGGTAGGTCTCACTGAAAACCTTCATCCGATCTGTCCCACGTCTCGTAGTGCCTGTCCCAGGAGGGGAACGCCGAAGGCCCTTCAGGCTACAAGCCCGTCGTCTTCAGTAAGGCACAATTCTGCTAAAACCAACAAGAGAGTCCAAATGTTCATCTCCCTAATGATCAAAGTTCAAAACAGTGTCCTTACACGTTGCTTGGCACATACACGTCACGGGATCGGAGGCGATGGGCACACCTACTAGTGGCATCTGGCAGTACTGTTGCAACCTGGGGTTGGTTGGTTCCCTTTTCTGGATCCACGTGGTACCAGTGCGATTTGCCATCAACTTTTACCGCAGTTTGTGTTGCGAGGAGAACCTGAAACGGGCCCCTCCATCTGGGTTGCAGTCCGCTGGTGTGATCGAAGGCTTTTATAACAACCCAGTCACCGGGCTGCACGTCGTGACCTTCTCCTATCAGAGGAGATGGAGCTACTGCGTTCACCTGTGCATTAATAGAAATCAGTCTATTAGTTAACCCAATACAGTACTGTTGTAATGCAGGCCATGCTTGCTCAGACAATCTCTTAGGTGATTTGGGGGTCCCAATACTTGGTGGGCGCCCCATAACAATTTCGAAAGGAGATAAACCATGTGTACGCTTAGGCATAGTACGCATACTCAATAATGCAATAGACAATGCATCCGGCCATTTCAGTCAAGGGCATCCAGTGTTTCAATCTGCATTGTGCTGTGGAGGTGGCACTATTGTCCCGCAGGGGATATGCTTCCACCCATCCTGAGAACCCACATGTCATCACCAAACAGTAGGAATGTTTATTTACAGGCTCCAGCTGTATAAAGTCCATATACACCACCTCAAAAGGGCAGGTGGGTAACTTACTGTGGCCCGCCGGGGCCGGTACACCTTTCCCCACATTATATAAAACACATATTTCACATTGTTTTGCCCATTGGCGACAATACATTCCCAATCTTTTGTTGTACCACACAGTACTTAAAACTTCTTCCATAGTTCTTGCGTTAACGTGGGTTGGACCATGAGCCACGCTCACTATCACAGGTAAGTATGCGTCAGGTAGTACCCAGGTGTTCGTTTTGGTATGTGCCCATAGCCCATCTACCGTCTCCTCATATTGATCATCCTTGTGCCAAGATAGTCTTTCTTCAATGGTTGCATCTGCTTGGATTTCCTTTACGCGCTCCTTCGTCCCTTCCATAGTCACATCCCTCCCCACTATGAGCTGTCGGGCTTCCCACCGAGTGTCCCTTGTGGCAGCTAGTTTAGCCATCTGGTCAGCCAAAGAATTTCCCTGCGTGACATAATCCAGTGTTTTTTTATGCGCTGAGCACTTCACTACGGCCACCATTTTGGGCAGCGTAAGGGCTTGCAATAATTCAGCAATCAATCGGGCATGTTTAATAGTATCACCTTGAGAGGTTAAGAAGCCACGCTCTCCCCAGAGTTTACCAAAACTGGAAACCACCCCGTGCGCGTAGGCTGAATCAGTATAAATTGTCACTTTCATGCCGCTGCTTAACACTAATGCTCTAGTTAGCGCAATCAATTCTGCCGCCTGCGCCGATTTCTCACACACTTTCCCACTCTCAATCAACTGTTCCCCTGTAGTTACTGCATACCCTGCTGTTGTCTCCCCATTTGGCAGTTTGAAACAGGAACCATCACAGAATAATATACCCTCATTATCAACCAGCGGGGTGTCTTGCAGGTCTGCTCTACCCTTAGTGTGTTCTTCCATTTGAATCACACAATCATGCCTAATGTCATCAGGTGAGGTGGGCAAAGGAAGCAGTGTCGCTGGATTCAAAGTGTTACACCGTTCAATTTTTACATTACTGGCAAACAGGATCATCTCATACTGTGTGAGTCTAGCTGTAGTCAAATGCTGTGTATGCACTCTATTCAGAAGAACATCTACCGTATGTGGAACCTTTACTGTTACTTCACTCCCTAGGATGAAACCTGCACTTTGTTTTAGGGCTGTCGCTGCTGCAACTACTGCTCTCATGCATGGGGGTAGGCCTCGAGCTACTGAGTCCAGAGTGCTAGAAAAATATGCACATGGTCTCTGTTTACCCCCTTGTTCCTGTGTCAAGACTGACACAGCGCAACCTTCCTGTTCATCAACAAAAAGGCAAAATCTCTTAGTATAATCAGGTGTGCCTGTTTCCAGCTCCCGTGTCTACCAGACATCTCAAGTTTCGGTGGGGGCCGATCCTAATAGAGGCATAAGGCCCCCTTTGGTCTATAGGAACCTGCACCACTCCCGCTATCTCATTCCGGCATCCTCAGGACATATCGCTTGTGTTATCCTGAAAATCATTGTTATAGTATACCCCTTCTCCACATTCTTCACCCTGGCATACACCTTGTACTTGTGTCGTTTGTTGTGGCTGATACAGTAGATTGGGGGGAGGCGGGGCCGGCCAGGGAACATCCCCTCTTGCTTGTCCGTCAAAGGCATTGGGTTGAGGGGGTTTAAACATTCTATTGTCTTGGTTGCCGTACCCACCAGTCCTATTTCCTGGGGCAAATGTTGTCTGTGAAGGGGGCCGTACGCCCCTTCCTCTCCCACCACTCTGGGGACACTGGGATTTCCAGTGTCCGGGTCTCTTGCAGAAGGCACATACATCTTGGGGTAGCCCATCACTCCTCCCATATAGCGCACCTCCTTGCACTGTACCTCTTCCTGTCCCTTGGCCCCCTATCATGTTGCTGCTATAGCCCTGTGACGGGCCGTTATTATTGTAGTTATACCTGCCTTGGGGCCCTTGATGCAACTGTTGCATCAACACTTTGGTTTTTAAATCCTTCTCTTGTCGTGCCTTTTGTTGTCCCTTTACTCTTTCCCCTCTTTCATAATACCTGGCCATTTCGAGGAGATCCCGGGGGTTTCTAGTCATCCATGTACTTTCTGCCCTCCTAATGTTCTCCTGAATTGGCCCGTGGAGCCCCTCTACAAAGTTTGTGGCAAAGTACCGTTGGCCCGTTTCAGACCCTATCTCTAGCCCACTGTGCGCTTTGAATGCTGCTTCATAACGCAGAAAGTACTGTGCTACCTCCTCACTTGCACCCTGTATCACAGCGGACAGTTTCTCCACATTCACATCAAATGGGGGTAACACCTTTTCTAGAGCCCTCAGGACTGCCATGCCATGCCCCCTTAGGGGTTCAGGATATTCCTCATGCAGTTTTCTATTTTTGCTCGCATCCATTACATCTTTCCATTTTATTGTTTCATTGTCTTTGGCACGAAAGGGGGTCCATATTTCTTCTGGGACAATGGCTAACAATATGTTATCTACATCCTCTACGGTAAATAACCCTGGTCTGAATAACTTTCCCACTTCTTTGTAGAATCCTGCCGGGTCTATACGGGGGTCGGGGATGGACTTGGTGATATGCATTAATTCAATTCGGGATAAAGGGACATACACATAGGTGCGCATCATGTTACCAGTGGCTGCCTCTATGGTGGGTTGGCACTCTCTCATTGGCATTAATAGTAACTTTTCTGTATTTGTTTGTTCACTCACAAGGGCCTGCACTGGTGATGAAGCAGAGGACTGGTGACTAAGAGTTTTCTCTTTTATTTTTTTATAATCTTTTAATAGTTTCTCCACCTTAGCCATCCTCCATTCTTCCGCCCCTGAATCATCCACTCTTATATTAGATAGCAGTTTCTTATCCAATTCCGTCCTAATCCTATTCCACTGGGACACATATCTAGGCTCCTTTTCCTCTTCTATATCATCCACCCTAATAAGAAGATATTTAATTACGTTTACTTGTATAGGCCAGCCAAGGCCCTCCATCAGACTCACCAGGGTGGACATGGACTGCGAGTGTATGGATGCTATCATACGATTAGCTACGTTTTGGCCCGCCTGGTCTGCATCTTTGAGTTTAGCTTCTCTTTCCTTCACCTCTCTTTCCCATGCCCTCTTTTCCTTCTCCCATTCAACACCGCCCCTTATGACTTCCGCTATTATGTCGGACATACATCCCCATAACTGAACACTGGACGCAGTCACTGGTAGTAACGCGACAGCGTCCTGATATGCTGAGGGCAGATCCGCAGTACTCTGTCCTCTCAATTTACAGTTACCCTCATGAAAGGTATATAGTTTAGTGGCCACTGTCCTAAATTCCAAAGGTGTCAAACGCCCCAATTGGTCCCGTAGGCTGTCATTGAGGGGTGTGCCATACAGCCCGGTCATAAGGATTTGCAAGTCTCCATCTCTATCCTTTTCTACAGTAGTCGTTCTCCTATGGTCTATCAACCTATCTGGGTTTCCATACTTCATTGGGAATTCCACCCTTTCACCCTCACTGTCTGCCGGTGGAGCTGTAGCTCCTGGAAACAATAATTCAGTCGTTGTTTGTTCTGCTTCTAGCCCTATCACATCTTCATATCGAGGCACCGGCACGGCAGGATACATACCCCCACTGTTCTTAATCATCATATGTCTATCCAACTGATCTAGCCTCTCGCCCTTCTCTTTTATCTCTAGATCATGTAATTTTTGATTTACCGTTCTCTTCTGCTCCTTTGCTTTTTGTTTATTGTGAGCATTGCGCCTGCGCATTGCTTCTACCCTCCATAGTCGTATAGCCTCAAACTGTGCGGGTCTGACCCGTCTTTTTACTAACTCTATTTCTACTTTGGATATGCGGTCCACATCAAAGGACCCGGTGTCTGGCCATTTATGCTCAATCAAATCTTTTGTGTATTCGGACCATTCTTTTAAGAACAATGTTGAATTCAATCCATGTTTAATCAACATATCAAATGCAGGGGTTCCTTCAAGAGGGGCATAGTGTCTCTTGCCTATACCACTCTTGCTGGAAGCCGCTTGACCCATTTTGTTGGTATACCGCAATTGCCTAAAACACTCACCTTTCCCAAATATGCACCTATTGGTTAACAATAATAATACATCCTCCTGGCGTATCTAACATATCATATCATCATTTCAACATTACTTCTTCATAGACGGACTTACCACCGTCCTCTTCACAAACCCTGAATCATTATTTCCTTATTCCATCATGCATCCGTCCATACCACTTATCTTAAGGGTCCCGCCAGAGTGTTCCGGACCCGAAGGGCGACAGCCTGCTGTTCCACCGCCAACGGAGCCGGAAAAACAAGGATGACGCGTTGGTTGCAATCAAAGGTGCGGATTCAGTTGTTGGGGCCCCGTGATCAATTCCTTCTCCGGTTCCGCCGCGGCGTTCCTCACCCAGTGACGGACTGTCGCTCCTTCGCGTCCCACTTCTGACACCAAAATTGTGGGTGCGATTTCTCGCCGTCCATAACCAGTACAAGAGGGACCCTGCAATAACTCAGACAGAAAAGAGCCAAGTTAACATTACTTTATTAATGCACAAGCATTCGCGAATGGGCAGCAAGTTCAACCGTCTCGCAAAGCAAGTCGTCAAAGTGCCGCCCTTTGCCCTGCACATCGTGGTCCTTTTATACCCATCTGTTTTACATTGTCATACATTGCTGCACATAGATTATGTCCACCACAAGGCGGTTCCTCCCAGTCATGACTTTGCATCAAGGTCAACAGTTCAACATCTGCTATTGTGGTTTCCTGTTATCTGTTATTCGCTCTCTCTCGTGCCCTTCTGTGTCCTTATCTCTGTGCACGAGGCTGTGCTTACTCATTCCTTCCCCACCCGTAATCTGCAGATAGTTTTAGCAGGCTCAACATGCTTCGACATACAGTGACCAAACACAATTCTTCTGTTAAAACAAGTTCTTGCCAGGTCAGCAGGTCTCTTTCTAGTTTGCAATTGCTATTCATATATGGCCATTAAACGCCACCGTATAAAAGAGAAGGCCTCTTCTTTTAGCAAAAAGTACATTCTTTTAACGCATATGATGATTAGTACAAACTCCAAGTGTGAGCACAACATTACATATGTATGCGTACCTTCAGATACAACACCATCCCCCTGCTTACAAACCAAAAGAAACTTTCCAAAGTGCAAAGAAAATAACCCTCAAGAAACTGACCACCTTTTGTCCTGGTCTGCCCCCCAGGACCTTGGGGCTGCCACCCCAAGCACAATCTGCTCTCTCTGAGCAAACCCCACTAACAAACTAAAACCCTCAAAACAAAACCTACCTCCTTCTGTTAGGGCCTGGCACACCCAAACCCTGAACCTGCCACGTCCAGGCACAAACCTCACCCCTATTGCAGGACACTACCGTCAAACTGCACAGCGGGCAAAACCTACCTGCTTCCAAAATCAATACAACATTTGGAAAACAACTAAAAGGTCTGACAACCTCTAACCTAGTAAATAATTCTAAACACACAAACAAACAGCATCACCACCTCTCTCCATATAAAATAAGCAAGAAGATAATATAGGACAGCCACTAACAACACAGAGATCACGAAAAACACAGCACAACCACAAAAGACGTGGTGCGCTAAAAAGGCAATGTGCACAGACACAACCGTGCAAACACAGGAAATTCTTACACAACTGTTGAAAAGATGAAAAGAAAACACTTGCAGAATATTCCCGAAAACTCCAAATATACACACAAGATGAAAAATGTGCTCTATAGCCAAACATACCTTTGCAAAAAAAAATTGTTTAGATGCACATGAGAGATGAAAAGTTAAATGTGCAATCTTAAACTCTCCCAAAACATTTAGAATAAATATTAAATGGGTGTCCGTGTGGTTCAACTAAGTATAACACTGCAAACTCCCAAAAGCACCACACTAACAAAAACTCCAAAACTGTGTGCCACTACAAAACAAAAATTATGATAGAAAAATCAACTGGCGAGCCACTACTCCTCTTGAGGCATCGCCTGGCACCACAGAAAACCCATTAGGAGTGTAATTTCACTCCCAAAACAGTAACCTCTACCGTGAGGAAACAAATTGTGCGATGACCTACAACGCACCAAAATCTACTACATGGGCCCAGTGCCCTAACTGTAACGTAACAACTTACGTAAAGACCTCCTACTACTTCATGGGCTCCTTGCCCTGGCAACTACGGCACTACCCAAAACCAGAAGGTTAAACTCCATGGAGCACTCCACAATATAAGTGTCCAACCCCTGAAGGTTTTTCAAACAGCAACAACACTTGGCCACAGTACAGAAACCAAAACCCCTTCATATGAATACAACTCCACAACAGATGCGTCACACAAGACACGTACACTACAACTACAAATGTGTCACACTTCTCACGTGTACTAATACTACTACACCATGTGCTACACACACATATGACAGCTATGCCCCTACTACCTCCAATACGCTTCTTAGCGTCACACACACTCTGCTACCCTTGTGCACACAACTCACAAACTCACTGTCCACATCACACATACACTAAGTACAATTACACATTATAAACTACATTTCTTAAAATAGGCATGTGTTGCACCACCAGCCATGGTGGTGATCAGTCACCATGCTGGGGCGCACGCAAAATCATCACAAAACATCCCAATGATCCTTAATTGAGCTATAATTAACTCACCCTCCATATAAAACCTGCAATTGTATATTCAAGAAAGAACTTCTGTGGACATTTCTTCAAATTTTGTGTGGTCACATCACTTCATTTAAATAAAAAATAAATGCAAAACATCATCTTATTAGAAACCTCCATCTGCTTCCAAGATCCTGCGCATAATCAGTAATATATGTATCCTAATGACCACCTGCAATCCATGAAAATCCCGTGCAACTCATACATGTCTCACTCATTACGCCTGTATACTAAACTGCACATCAAGACACATGCATAACAACTAGCATTTAACGCCACACAACTTAAGTTCACCTCCAGAACCCTGCATCATAAGCTCCATAAACTTCAAAAGAATTGTAATTCTGACATTCTCTTGTATACAGTTCCTTCCGTGTGAAATGTGTCAGACAAAACACTAAAACAGCTCAAAATTACGTTATTTTTGTATTGAAAGCATTTCAAAGTGACATCTTTATCTCACGTCTCCTTAAACAATTATCCAATGATGACCGCCGCATGTCGTAATACTCCAGAAAGTACACAAATGCTAGACGAATCAAACCAAACACTCCTGTCAGTCTGCAAATGAATCAGCTTCCCAAAATTTCCAACCAAACGCTGGCGCTTTGATGTCTTCTAAACGAAACACTGCTGCTTTCATGTCTCTACAGTAATCATTCCCCCTGCTTGCACATTTATGCCGCCTTGAAAGCAATACCAACAGTTTCCTCGCTGTCCAGTCATGGACCTCGAGAAATAATGCAGATATTACGCACCTTGGAAACTCCATTGTCTTCCTCCATCCAAGGTTCCATTATCACGGCAATGAAAGAAACCCCTCCGTGTACGTCACAACGTGGACAGATGTACATAGGGCCTTTCTTCTGATTCTTTCTCCGAACATGGAGAGTAAGATCATGGCGCTGCGCCGCTTTCCCTGCGTTCCACCCCAACGGGCAAGCCTGCCTCCTGCAGGATCTACCCTGAGCCAGCAATAACAAGGAGCAGGAACCAGGCTGACTCGGGTATGTAGTAAGAGGAAACACGCTTTATTCTCTTGGTTACAGGTTCAGTATTGCATATAGGAGAGAGAGATCATCAGTAGCTTCTTCCCTGGTTCCCTGCCCAGCTCCAAGTCCCTAACCGTCTCTCCTGGAATCCCCAGGTGCCCCAACACTCCAAGCTCCCCTAGCATTCCAACACAGCTCTTACACTGACTCAGACCTCATTCATGCATATGCAGGATACAACACACGCCGCAACCCAAGCTCACTTCATTCCTAGAAGGCAGAGCTATGAAAATGTTTTCCAACATAGCCTATGCAGAACCCACGATCATACACTGTGGTGTCCCATAGGGCTCCTGTACAGCCCACACTCTGTACAATCGATTTACAAAGCCCCTCTTTGATAAACTGGATGCAATTGGGATCACATATACTACCTACGCTCCTTCCCCTTACAGGGATCTATCACCAAGATGCCACAACCCTCCAGCAAATTACTCCACAATCCAAGCTTGGATGGCCACGAATGGGCTTTGCCTCAACGGGGACAAAACGGAAATCCTCATTCTTGGTCAAAAGACTACTTTAGCCAAGTTAGACTCTACCTATCTCAACTTCCGGATCGACAACTGTGTCATCCCAGTGCTCTCCTCTGTCAAAACGCTCGGAGTCCACATTGATGCTACACTATCCATGGACAAACAAGTGAGCGCCATTGTCTCGGCCTCGGCACTGAGTACTAAACTCATCAATGCTATTAAGCCATTTCTAACCAAGGACAACTGCCTCTCTATCGCCAGAGCCACCATAGGAGCCAAATTGGATTACTGCAATGCACTCCTAGCTGGCACTTCCAGAAAAAACCTAGCCAGACTCCAAATGACTCAAAACAACGCTCTTAGAGCTGCTCTTAATATACCCAAAAGAGAACACATTACACAAACAAGAAAATCTGCTCACTGGCTCCCAGTCAATGACCGTATCACGTTCAAATTACTCTCTACCACTCACAAATGCATCAGTCTCTCTGCACCTTCATACCTCTCTGATACATTATCTAGAACTGTATCAACAAGGCCCATCAGACTGGTATACACAAACCAACTCACAGTGCCCGGAATTATCAGGGGCAAGGCAGGAGGAATAGGTTTCCCTCATCTTGCCCCCAAGCTATGGAACGCGCTCCCCACCGCCCTCAAAGCTGAAACATCTCTCCATGCCTTCCGAAAAAACCTTAAAACTGCCCTATTCAACTAATTTACACGACCACATACACACTATAGGTGACAACACACACACACTATAGGTGCCATGTACCCCCACAAGCAATCACGGCCCACGTCGTCTATTACTATACCAGTATGAGATAACCTATTGTATGCCTCTTGTATACCCCGGGTTTGTCCATCAATGTAATTAGTGCATTACTTCCACTGCGCCGTCTGTATTCTAGATGTAACTAAGCTATGAGTAAACACTGTAACCAGCGCCACGATGCTCTCAGGCTGATGTGGGCTTAACAAATGTGAATTAATAAATAATAATTCTTGTGAGCAAGGTTCAATTCCCGGCTGGTGCATCATAATTTGTGAAAATGAGACTGAAATATATTTTATTTTTATTTAGGCTCCTAACTTTCCTTCTCACTAGCACGACTTCTGTAATGGCACTGAACGAAGTGCACTCATTTTCTGAAGCTGAAAGTTCCGGTGAACTTTCAATTAGTAACTTGTTGGTGCAAATACCAGGTATGCCAGGGGTGTTGGGGATTGCACCAGAGGGTCCAACAACCCTCTCCCCAAAATAATGGAGGACTCACCCAAGGGCAAGTTAGAACTGTTGTTTATTACAATAATCGACATTGATTATACAAAACAATCACGATTCTCCAGCACATCTCAATTTTCCAAAATGCGTTTCCCAGTTTTGATGCCACATGCCGTCATCACCTGGGCCCTCCCCCAGAAACCCATACCCATTTCTAATAATTTGCTGACAGTAGTAACACCTATAGCTAACCTATAAAGAGGTTATTCTACTGGCCTTCGCATGTCAGTTGGCTGACCTGCCCCCCCCCGTCCCCACGAAACTATCTGTTGCATTGTTGCAGGGTCGTGGACTTACCATAGGCCCTTGCCCTTTGCCATCCACCCCTGGATTTCTGTCTCTTGATTGGCTGGATCTGGTCTCCCCGGGTATTGGACCCAGTTTGGTTCTCAGCCCTCTGTGCACATCTTCAAGGTGATGTGATATGACTATGTGTCTCAATTGTATTCGGATAGTAGACCACCTTTGATTATGAGAGTGCGATCCATCCTGCAACATTTGTTTCACTTCTCGTATGGGTTGCTGAGCACGGCTCTTCTTCCCCCAACGTGTGAATGCCCATTGTCTAGATCGGCTGCATCACATGGTGGTGGACCACAAAATGGAGCTCTGTGAGTCTGTATTTATGAGGTTTTATTCCATTTTCCTGCAGCTGGCCCTTTGTCAGCTGGAGCTCCGAATGTGCTTGTTTTATCTCTGTCCCTGGCTGTGAGCTTGCCCGTCAGGCTTGGTGCAGCCTGAGCTTGCTTACCTTGTCTAATGTCTTGTAGCCTGAGGCCTTCAGTAATTTTCCTTACATTTATTATGTGATTTCTACATTCTCATACTGTGCTATATTTCCTATAGGTTAGTCGTACATGGTCCTACCAGGCTCCATATATACTCCTGTAGTCCCATAGAGTTAATTACCATGAGCATCTACAAGCTTGCACAGGATCTCTTGTTGTCTTGTGTTTCTGCGTTACTGCATTTGGCTAATGAGAAAAATAATAAATGTTTTGACAGTATGTATATGTATCCGTCCTCTATCTACAGATCTGTGTAAGCATGTTCTTCGTGTATGCAAGTGTGTTTGTGTATGCTCTGTAGGGCTGCAAGTATGCTTCATGACTAACGCTGCTACATCGTGGTGTCCGTAGTGATGTCAGCACAGTGGCTTCTTGGTACTTAATTGATGCAGTCCATTATAGTGTTCGAATACACAATCTCAGTCGGGTTCCCTGAATCTGGAAGGATATGCAATGGATATAGTTGGTATGGCTGTCTGAAGGGATACCTCGCTGCATACGTGTAAGTCAGTAGTGCACTTGGGGATCATCCGGTAAATGAGCGACTTCGAGCATTCTTGATTCTTCGGCATGTCATGCTCATGGGGTGAGGAGGGGCATTCGTGGGACCCTCTCTTCAGTCCCCCCTCTGGTCGACCGGTCAACCACTCCTCCATACCTTGTCACCTTCGTTCTTAGTAGCCATATTTTAATCACTCCTCTTAGGTGTCCATAGCAGTTTGCATGATCATCAAAACTCCAGATCAAATAACTACATTCTCCATCTGGGTTGCACCATACCCACTTTCCCCCATACATCTTGTTGTTGAATGGATTGTCAAACATTACTGTCTCAGTAGGGAACAATGGACATTCCCTTATTCTTGGTCTCAGGTTATCTCTTTCATCCATTATCTTGTCCTTTCCTTCTCCCATTTTCACATCCATTATCACCTTCATCCCTATCGATTCTCTGTAGTTTTGCGGCATTGAGTAATGCAGTTCTTTCACTCTACACATTCTTTTCACTGGGATGCCGCGGTATGCAGTAAATTGCTCTCCTGGGTAAATCGTGATTTATGGGTGGTTTGGGATGGGTCAGTACCACCTAGCGTTTTAGCGAAGGTCATATCATGGAATCTTAAGATGATCCAGTTTCATATTCTTACTCTCTCTTCGTCGCAATCCAGGGCAGTTGGCCCGATTCATCCTAACCAATTTTCGGCAGCCATTGCCCAGCTGAGAAGCAAAAAGAACTTGAACTTAAAGGTGTCTTTTCCAACGTGCCATCTCCATTCTATAATCGTGTGACTAGATATAAAACAACTCTTAAAAGAATGTGTTTTGCTCTGCATCTTGTTGACAACCCGAATTTGGTGCAGCTTTTGTGCAAACGTAACACCAGAGACATGTGGGCCATACTGCGAAATCCTACTTCCCCTATGGCTCCCTATCTTGAATATGTTGTTAATGGAGCCACCTGGTATATCCACTTTAAGAACAAATATAATTTACCTGTGCAACACACATCATCTGCCACGCAGATAACAACTATTAGTTTTCCTTCACAATTCCCAAGGCGTTTGGAGGATATAATATGGGCCATTGATAAACTAAAATTTTCTAAATCAGCTGGTCCTGATGGTTTACCTCCCTGTGTCATTAAAGACGACCCCACCTTTTGGGCAAAATATTTGCTCACACGTTTCCAGATTATTTTTCAATCTAGAACCTTTCCTCCTTTGTGGTTTTCTGCAATTATTATTCCTGTGTATTAAAAGGGTCCTATGAATGATCCTGCGAACTTTAGGCCGATAGCCTTAATTGATGTTGCAGCTAAGATCTTCGCACTTCTCATCCTCAACTAGCTGGAATCCTTTATTGCTAAGAATCACATTCTCTCGCGTGCTGAGGTAGGGTTAGAAAAGTGATGGGATCACATATTAATGCCACTATATATGGCATTTATTAGTGTTGTCATATCACACATCCAACGGTCCCATCTACATGGCTTCCTTAGACCTATCCTCGGCTTTTGACAGTGTCATTAGAAACCAACTGTGGAACAACATGGTGGCTTATGGAATCCCTGATTAAATGCACAAATATATGAACAATGTTTAAATGATTAATAACATGTTTATGCGTGCACAAATATTTGGATTAAATCTGAATACTGTTGATTTGAAACAATTGTAATAGTAAAAACTGATTATTACTTTTTGTTATAGCTATTTAATGGTTCAGATAATTGATATATCTATGCAAAGTTCGTTATATGACCTAATATAAATATAGATCTCAGTCTGTCGTGTTTTCTTTTGAAGGCTGAGGATGGAGGATTTGTCCACCTCAACCTTCCTTTTTGGTTTGATTTGAAAGCATCTCTTTTTTTGCAACTTGGAGATAGATGTTGCGGACCTTCCCTTGGTACATGTCTGTTATTGGCTCCCTTGTTCCCAACATTAGGAGCATCCCTTCCGTATTAAGTGTGTCTGCAATCGTAGTTTTTGCTATGCTGGGGAGATATACACTTTACTCACATAGAAGATCTGTATATATGTGTGCGATGTAGTTCTAGATACTGACTGAGTTTGTTTACTACAGAAGAGACACAAACCTGTCTTTTGAATAGAGGTACTTGGGTACCATTGACCCGCAGATAGATCTTTGTTTATGTTGGACTGGCAAACAGTGGTCTTTAGTCCCACTCTTTGGTACAGTTCCAACTCAATCATACTGAGTTCTTCAATCATGTAATTTATGCTTTGAACTTATGACATTTCACAATTATTTCATGCTGATTTGTTTTCATATAATTGAGTTCTTTGGTTGTTTTGTTTGATTCATTTCAACATATATGTAAGGTTTTTCTTTCCTTTTTTCTCCTTTCTTTTTCCCTCCTTTATGTATAATTTGGGTTTCAGTATTCAAAACTGATTATATGCACAAATGTATGAACAATCTTTAAATGATTAATAACATGTTTATGCATGCACAAATATTTGGATTAAATCTGAATACTGTTGATTTGAAAGAATTGTAATAGTAAAGACTGATTATTATTTTTTGTTATAGCTATTTAATGGTTCAGATAATTGATATATCTATGCAAAGTTCGTTATATGACCTAATCTAAATATAGGTCTCAGTCTGTCCTGTATTCTTTTGAAGGCTGAGGATGGAGGATTTTTCCACCTCAACCTTCCTTTTTGGTTTAATTTGAAAGCATCTCTTTTTTTGTAACTTGCAGATAGATGTTGGGGACCTTCCCTTGGTACATGGCTCATGGAATGCCGCCTTCATCTGTTGCACTTATTGCACTACTTTACCAAAACACTTTTTATAGGGTACGCATTAATCTTGCTGGCCTGCTGTCCGATGGCATCCCTACAGAGATTGGTGTCAAGCATGGATGTAACCTTGCGGCTGTTCTCTTTAATTTATATCTTGCAGACATCATCTCTCTATGGGATGCTCTGGATATTTTTCCAGTGAAACTAGGTGGTCTCCTGTCGGGGTAATTTCTCAGGGGTCGGCAGGGCCGTCCGCGGACCTCCGGGGTTGGGGAGGCCCCAACTCCTCCCGCTTCCCAAAGGAGTATGAGGCACACACAAGAGCAAAGAGTTACTGCTGTTTATTGCACAAAACAGACAGGGACAGTTTCTCGGAGCATAGGTACCCAAGGAACATCTCAGCGGTGATGGGCTTGCAGGCCCTTTTTCTAACTGGATGATGCTACGATGCGTGTCACCTGGGAAAACCTGCCCCTAAACCTAACACTATCCCGGGTTGGCTCCCCGAGTGGTAGGTTCAGTATGGATCAGTATAGAAGGAAATATTAGTGGTGGAGAGGGGGCCAGGTGGTACGCTTGGGTCGTCCTTAAGAATGGTTACATGAAAAGTGTTACATGAAGAAAGTTAGTGATTGGTTGAATTAAGTTGCTGTCAGTAGTTAGCACCCTGTGTTCTGATTGGTTCATCCGCGAGCCCCCAAGCCTGGGACCATCGTCGTTCGCAGCTCGCGATGTACCTTGTGCTGGCAACAACGTGTGACTATGTGTCAGTGGCGGACAATGGACAGGTCTTACTACTGGCTGTTGGGTACTCCTTTCCCATCGCCGCCGGTGTCCAACTTGTAGCTTCATTGTTGCAGTCTGGGTCCCAGATGTGAGACCCCAGAGCTTCTCTAGTCCTTGCAGCTTGGCATCGTATCAGGTCGGCTTAGTCACGTGTTGAAAGACCGTGGCTGAGGCAGAATTACAGGATTTGATTTGTATTACTGCTCCGAGGAGTCCCTAGCAGTGGCAGGTGTGACCTTGGCGCTGAGAGCACAGCATGTTGATTGCAATTTCACAGCCTTGGCTGTGGGGCTCCCGTCAGGGTTTGTTCTGCATGAACAGCACCTTGCAGCTCCGTCTGAGCTGCTCCGGGCCTGGGCACTCTGGTTTGCGGCCTACCTTGGCCTAGTCTATGGGTGGCGGCATACAGTCCATAACTCGAGGGTAACGAGGTGCGACTTGGGTCCTTATACATTAGTCCATCTACAGGGTGTCATCTGCAGGGTTTTAGTAGCATGAAGCGTCTGCAAGCATATACACAAGCTCTTCTGGCGTCTTGCGTCTCTGCAGTGGGGTAGTTGGCCTATATGAAAAATAACAACGATGCATGTCTGTGAGTGTGCGCAGTCCTCTACCTCATAGCACTGAGTATGTTCTTCGTGTGGGTTGGTGTGTGTCTGATCCCTGTGCTTGGCAGCACCTGTGTTCTTGTCTGTTGTGGCTATGTCGTTATGTCATCTCTAACGATGGTGATATTGGTTGGTGACGTTTAGTCGAGTTGATCCATATGATCGGCCACAGCTTCACCTGATGTTCCGCCACGTGCTTTGTGTGGGGGCTGAGCGTGGCCACAGTGGATCTTGACGTCTGGGGCGGCATTGAGAGCGTCGAACTCATCCCGCGGTGGGTGCTTAGGTCGTGACGTCATTGGCCATGGTCTGGACGGGAATCGGGGAAAGGGATCGTCCCATTTTCCCTCTTGGCTCCGTCTCAATTGGCTCGCTTTTGCAGACGATGTCATCTTATTCAATCGGAAACCATTTGGCCTTCAAAACAAGCTGAACTATTTCAAACAGTATTGTCTAGCAAATAATCTGAATACAAATTTTGCTAAATATAATATTTTGGTGTTTACTGCCAAGAAGAAAACGTGTAGCTTTAAATGGCACGTTGACTCCAACCTCATTCTTGTTTCAACTGGAATGACCTATCTGGGCTACTTTTTATCTAATTTCAACTCCTTAGCTTAGGGGCAAGCATTTTTGAACACTAAAGTCTTGCACCTTATTGCCCAGATGAAAATATTTTTCCATCGTCATTGTAAATTCTCGCTACAGCCACTTATTGATTTCTATCTATTGAAGGTTGAAGCCATAGTTTTGTATGGCTTGGACATCTGCCTTTTGGAAATAGGTCAAATCCTGAATAAAAGACAGGAGGAAATATGGAAATCGGTCCTTGCTTTGCTCATGTATCTCCCCAATTCCATTCTTATACATGAACTGGGTTTGTACTCTCTGACTGCCAAATTTGCCTGGAGACTGTTTACCAACTTTACCAAGATGTCTTTTCTGCCTGTTAATTCCCTGTACGAAGACCTTCATGCAATGCTTGTCAAATCCTGTCCTGTTTCGATTGTACACTTTCATACACGCATGAAGAATATCTTAGGCTCCCTGAATACGGAGACCCACGATCTTCTCATGCGACCTGCCTTAGTTAAAAAGAGATTCTTTTTAAATGCATGCGCTGCCACATCAGAGGCAATAGTTGATTGTTCCTCTTTCGAAGAATATGCTAAGTTTAGACATGCACATGACCAACACAGACTCTACCTTACGTGCTTTCCTTGCAACAAAGTTAGAAATGTCTATATAAGGTTTAGACTAGACTTGCTACACATGGTCATCAAACTAAAAATTGGAATACGGACCTCTCTGTCCAACCAGAAGGTGTTTGTCACTTCTGTGCTGGCCAGGATGCACTTGAAACACTAAAACATCTTTTTTTGTTCTGTCCATATTTTGAACAGCAGAGAATGCTCTTTTTAGGTGCTTAGAGCACGGATAGATCAATTAACTCTCGTAATCTCACTTGGATGAGATGCATGTGGGAACACAGCCATGCTATCATTTTCACCACAGTCCGAATGGTAGCTTGTATAGAAGGACTACTGATGGAAAAAAAATGAAATCGCAAAGTAAACAGTGTTTTTTGTAGGCGCCTATCGGATGAAACCTATATGCGTTCATCCAAAGGTTGATTGCACGGCAATGAGTAGGCCCTCATTTGTAATTTGTGTACGATGTTATGCTCGAGTAGTCTCGACTCATGACCTTTATAAGATGGCTGCGATGTGTTTAATCCATAGGACATGGTCATGATATTGATGTGTTGGTAACCTCTTTTACAGCAAGAATGTTTACAAGCTATTGAGCATTATGTGTATTTGATGATATCCTTTCGGTGACTTAGCATCCATACATGTTATTTTGTATTAACAATTTAGAATTAAGTAGCTTATGCATGTGCTATATTTTTCCACGTTTGTGTTCTATTTTAGCTCAGGTGTGGTCTTTTAATTTTAATGTTTGGGTTATTTTTAAACCTGTCTTATTGTCGTTCAGATCTCTTGTTTTTCAGGGAGACTTGTTTTCTTTTTAGTCTCTCTTTTTATTCCTGTAGATTAGTTGGCTACAAATTTTCTTTTTTCCCCTGCTTTTATAATGTTTGTTGGTGTCTGGTCAAGATGTTAAGTGTGATGTATTATTTTTACATGAAACTTTTTCTTCTTTCTTTGTCCCTTTTCCATTGTCTTTATTTGTCATTCAATGTAATACGTTGTGATTCTTGTTTTGTGAAATTTGTAAAGGTACTTGTGTACCAAAAACAAATAAAAGACAAAAATCAGTTCTTTAGCACATATTCCCACTAGTACTAATCTTAATGACCCTAGTAATACTTTAATTCCGTCTGCCAGCCATAATGGCATCCACGACCAGAGGTATGCTATCTAGCTTTGATCTTTTCCAGTCCACTTTGCTTTTTCCTCCATTTTGGCATGCATCTCTGACAGTTGTGTCACTGCTTCCGTCAGTGTGCCATTCTCTCCATCATTGGCAAGTGAGAATGTGCAACAGGAACTCCCAATTTATGCGCCAACCTCTCCTTCCATCACTGTGAGGAGGTCTACGACATATCTGTTTTGGAGTGTCATCAACCTTACTGCTGGAGCTCTTCTTTTATTGCGTTGAAACCTTTTACTGTAGAGTTTATTGTCAGTATTAGCTCACACCTGGTTATTTGCAGCCATTTTGCATTTGTATATCTCTGAACTGCTGGAACCATTGACACAAAAAACATTTCTGTCCTGCTGAATAACCCATGTTCAGGTGGCACATCATCTAGGGATGCTTCTGACTCTGATGAGAAATAGTTGTCTCTCTTCACTCTACTCACGTCCACAGGCCGTTTCTTTCTTCCCTTTTCTTCTACTCCCACTGATCTTTTCCTTCTCATGTAAGTTTCCATCTTTGGGAAGTCATCTATCTTTATGTCCTTTTGGGGCACTACCAGTGATGGCATATTGATTTGTACCAATGAGCAAACTCCTCCCCAGTTTGGTGGCAGCTTCGCACATGCCTTGGAACCACACGCCCAGTAGTGGTCCATCAGTACTGCTGTGCTGACCTTCATTGCTAGATGCTTTTCTGTGTACCGACATCCTATGTTATCTCCAACTCTTACTGCTCCTTCTTTCTTTTAGCACAATGCTGCTTTCTTCAGAGGTATTACGGGCATTGGCCCAGCTTCATTGTCTACCCAGGTGAGCAATTTGACACTTGCATCCCATTCCTTCAGGCACTTGTCATTTTCTCCTTGTACTGTGTTCCCTGGTGATTGTACTAAGGTGTGTGCTTTGCATCCTACTACTCCATCTTTCCATCCCTCGTGTGTGTATATTTGGCCATACACGAGCATCTGTGGTCTTTCCCAACATCCTGGTTCTTCTCCTATTTCTTTCACCCCCCTCTTCGGGCAGGGTAGTTTCTTCAGTGTTATTGTTTTTGTCTCACCTTTCTGCGGGCCATCAGTCATGTATTGTGTAGCATGGTATAACTGCCAGTAATTGTTCATCATGTCAAGAGTCTTTATATAACGGTCTGCATAGGAGAAGATTGTTTGAGACATCCATCTCAATGTTGCTGTTTTCCCTTGGAATCTTCCTCGGTTGTGAACATGAAAAGGTACATGAGGAATTGTGCTCTTGTTGCTGGTATTTCAGTTGCTATGAACGTTCTGGAGGCACTCATGGCATTGGGGATTAGTGAGCAGACATAACAGCTCTCCCCAGTGGTTTCCTTGCCTACTTTGGTAATGTGTCTATACCACATGCTATTAGACGCTCGAGCAGTGTCAGTAAGATAAAGGTCCACCCCCCTCATTTCTGTGTCAGCACTGCACTTTCCCCCCTTGCCGTGCTTTTAGTGGTCTGCTGTCCACCTGACATGGTTGTCCACCTGCTGGGGTTGGGATAATGTTAGTAGAGGATACAGCAGTTTCACTAGACACAAGCAATATTCGCCAAAAGATAAATGCAAGAACCCCACTTGGGAATAAAAGACATGACAAGATAAGCATATTTTAAATTATTTCTCCCATTTACCTGTGCTGCTGGAGCCTTGTGCAGCTTGAAGATATCAGTTTACCACCTGAAATGCAAATACTGAGTGTTAATAGATTAGTGTTGAATTAGTTTTAAGCCCTCTGGATCATATAGTCGCACATCGTGAATATAAAAAGTTGTTCCCAAACAGTTTTAATTCTGGGGTCTGTGAGTATTGCGAGGAGAGATGGGTTTCCTAGTTCAAGTTGTGGATAGGCTTGAGCCATTTATATTATAAAAAACGTGATAGTGCATACTAGGAGGACGTGCTAAAAATATGTTGGACCTTCTAATGAAGTGGACAAATTCGCCTTGGAACATATCCGGTTGTGAATCATCGGGCAGCATGAACAGTTATGTAATAAAACAGTCGCACTTTCTCGACGAATCTATGTAGAGAGAAAAATAACAAATAGAGTGTATCCTCACTCTGGATGTGTAGGAAGTCCTTTCCCTAACAACTCGGTTGTGTGTGAGCGAGTAACCATTTGGTGTTGTAAGGAAGGCATGGTATCAAAGTAAGACAGACACAAGTGATCACCATTCAAGGGTGTTTATTAAACTGGAAAATGGGTGAGATAAACGCCTAATCTAAACCTAAATTTAATATAGGAGCAAGCTACGACCATCAAATAATAATACTGTCCTGGTGGAGTATAGTCAAATAAAAAGGACCTATATTAAGAAAACCTCTTGCCATGCCTTTCTGCTATGATACAAAATAGTGTGGGATAGTGTTCACAACAAAAGAAAGAAGTGTTCACAAAATTATAAGTCAGGATGTTATGGCCGGGGTCTCCCTTCCCCACATTTTTAGCACGGGAAAAGGCAGGACTCTTAAGCACAGCACACTCCTGAGATTTTCCAGCAAGAGGTTACAGTTCAATATCAGGACCTTCTGTGTCCAAGTCTTTTTCATGCAAAGTCTCTTGCTTCAGAGGGCCTGATGTATCATAAACAACAAAACAAAAGTTCCTTCTCTTTATCTTCACAACGGGTGACTACTCTTCACCCTTGGATCCCCCTCAGCTGGGCTCTGATCCTTCTCTTAATCATCAGCCTCTTTCAGTCAGACTCAGACCAACCACTCACTGTTGACACCCCTCAGTTGGATTCATACTTGTCTAGAAGAAAAGTAAGGTAGCATTACCTTACTAAAGGCTAGAGCTCTCAGTTGACCCTTGGCAGGGTTGCGAAATTTTATTCAAAAATATAATCAAGTATTAAATTTTGATTCAAAGATATGAAATAGTTGTAGTGAATTTTTCAACAAGAAATGTTTAATTCACATTTCCAGGTTTAGTATCGCCAATTCGATTTTCATATAGTGAGGCAACTTTGAAAAACATAGGTTGTTTCATCAGTAAGCACAGATGCCAATGCATTTTTGGTCTATGACCATCGTCAGGGCCATGCTTTAGTGAATATACCAACAACTAATCATTCATAGAACAATACAATATTTCAGTGTCCACGAACATGACGCGTGCCTCAGTGCTAATCAGAGTCCGGTCCGCGCAGTGAACAGGGAAATGGGTCCGCGGAGCGGATCCAGATATCACTAATTTTACTTTAGCTACATTTTGCCTCTTTTAAAAAACAACTACTGGACAGATTTTCACCAAATTTACAAAAGCACACTTTTGGGACCAAGCCACTGCTCCTGCCGCAGATTTGGTGAATATCTGTCCACCAGTTTGAACTGTAGGCATGAGCAATGTTTTTTCCATTCAGGATATGGTTATTGGGACCCCCTATAACTTTGCACCCCCTTCAAGAAACCTCACCAAACCTAACATCCATATTCACATAAAATCTGTCATCCGTGCCCCCGCGGCAATAGTCAGGGTTGTTCACCAGAACCTTTTCCCTCAGAACCGAATGTGCCCTAACCACGAAAAATGACATCTACCTCCACTTCTGCCCCTATTAAACATCACAATACATGACAATACCAAACAGTGCTCTACAATACTCAACAATACTCAATACTACCTTTGCACCCCACGTTACTTTCCCCTTCCCCTCAATTTCTGTGTGGCTGGGTCAATACTTACACTCCGTTATCTGCTGATGCTGCTCGACTGCGATGTCCCCCAAAGCTGCAATGCCACCCTTCTGGTCTGCTGGACTCCTCACGTATTTCCCAGTCTGGCTCCTGATGGCCTTTGCACTGGGCACACTTTCCCTGTCGTCTCGAAACCCGCGAGCTGCCCTGCAGCCCTCCAGACACTGCGGCGGGAGAGTCGGCTTCATGCTGGACTAGCGTAGCTCAAACCACTCCTCTGCTACCAACTTGTTGCTGCGAATACCAGGTTTGGCAGAGGTTGTGAGGATTGCTCTCAAGGGTCCAACAACCAAAGTTAGAACTATCGTTTATTTTAAAAACCGACAGGGATCATAGGAAACAATCACGATTCTCCAGTACATCTCAATTTTCCTAAGTGCATTTCCCAGTTTTGATGCCACATGTCACCATCACCTGGGCCCTCCCAGAAAAACCCATCCCTGTTTCTTCTAACAGGGTGCTTAGAGTGATAAAAACCATAGCTAGCCTATATAGAGGTTATTCTACTGGCCCTAGCATGTCAGATGGCTGACCTGCCCCATCCCCATGAAACTATCTATTACACGTTTGCAGGGTCGTAGACTTACAATTGGCCCTTGCCCTTTGCCATCCACCCCTGGATTTCTGTCTCTTGATTGGCTAGATCTGGTCTCCCCAGGCCTGGGACCCAGTTCGGTTCTCACCCCTCTGTGCACCTCTTCAAGGTGATGTGAAATTATCATGTGTCTCAATTGTATCTGTAGTAGACCACCTTTGCCTATGAGAGTGCGCTCCCCATTGCTACATGTGTATCACTTCTCGTCTCGGTCGCTGAGAACGGCTCGTCTTCCCACCACGGGTGAGTCCCCATTGTCTAGTTCGGCTGCATCACGTGGTTGTGGACCACAAAATTGAGCTCTGTGGGTCTGCATTCATGAGGATTTATTCAATTGTCCTGCAGCTGGCCCTTTGTCGTCTGGAGCTTGGAATGTGCGTTTTTTATCTATGTCCTTGGCTGTGAGCTCGGCCTTCCCACCTTGTGGAGCCTGAGCTTGCTTCCCTTGTCTAGTGTTTTGTAGCCCGAGGCTTTCTGTAATTTTCCTTAGAATTGTAATGTGATTTCTACATGCTCATGATCTGCTATGTTTGCTATAGGTTAGTCATGCATGGTTGCCATAGCATCTGCAAGCTTGCTCAGGATCTCTTGTTGCCTTGCGTTTCTGCATTACTGCATGTGGCTAATGAGAAAAATAATAACAGCTTTGATAGTATGTATATGTAAACATCCTGTATCTACAGAACTGTGTAAGCATGTTCTTCGTGTATGCAAGTGTGTTTTTGTGTAATGCTGTGTAGGAATGCGAGTATGCTTCATGACTAACGCTGCTACGTCGTGGTGTCATTAGTGACATCAGCACAGTGGCTTCTTGGTACTTAATCGATGCAGTCCATCATAGTGTTTGGATCCACAATCTCTGTCGGGTTCCCGTCTTAAAAATGTCGGGGATTGTCTTAAAAATGAGTAACTTCAAGCATTCTTGATTCTTCATCCTGTCATGCTCATGGGGGTGAGGAGGGGCATTCCTGTCCTGGGACACTCTCTTCAAAGTGAAAAAGAGCAAAGTCCCTGGGATGGAGAAGGTGTTTCTTCTGTTAGCGCTATTATTTCAGCTGCCTTGGAGTGGACAGTGTTCACAAAAACATATGTATATTTTATGGAGTGATAGGAGCTGTATTCAGATGAAGGGAACCTTTGTGTTAGTCAATGCAGCTTAGTGAGGAAACTGCTGCCATTAAAACTACAATTAGCTGCATTTTACTCATTTGATAGCTTTTGTATTGGTTGATGTGCCCTGAAGTTCGGTTCACCACATGCTGCAGTGTCCTTGTTCCCTCAAACAGGTACAGCGCCAGGGCCTTTCAATCTTTTCAGATGAAGTGGGCCCTGCGGCACTGGGGGGCCCCAACAGCTGACCTGTGCCGGCAGGCACAGCACGCATGTTACAGGCTACCTTTGGTGGCCCCTCAGGACGTCTCCTGCCTCTTGCTGTATCCAGCAACGTTCTTGTCTTAGTGGTGACACTCTGGTCTTCTAAAGAAGACTGTACTGAGCAGCACGGGTTTGGTAGTCCTGGTACTGCATTTAGAGGATGGAGTCTAGCATGAAGCACAATATAAGAAACCAATTTAATTTGTTTTTATCCTCTTGTCTTTTTACTACGTTTTCCCCAACAGTAGCACCCTGTGAGGAAATGTCATATGGCAACTGTGCCGACGCCTTGGCTTTATTGAACTTGATGCTGCTGTGCTTGCTATGTCTTCTGTCTCTCCTTGTACCCACTTTCTGCATGGGTGGTGTGTGCATCCCTTTGCAAGACCTGACAGAAACATCTTGACACCAACTCAACCCAAAGTATCTGGAAGCTTGGCTCAATGCTGGCAAGCCACAAGAACAATCCCAAATGCCATGCTAAGGGGTTATGTCCCCCTGTCCTGCCTTAAAAGGCCTTAGTGTCTTTTAAGAACCCCTCTCTGTACCTTTCGAAAAACTCCTTCATTGAACTGGACTTTGGTCCTGAAATTATTGTCTGCAACCCATGTCGTCAGACCCTAAGTACCCACTTTGATCACAAAGTCTCCATGTACAGTTTCTTCTCTTAAAGGGATGGGTTATAGTATTGGCGAGTTTGCATTTTTAGTTTAATTAAAGTCTCCTATTTATATAGTACCTTGGCTGGACATTCCTTTTCTTTCGACACCACAGTACTATTGTTCTTTGGATTGCCTCTGTGCTGGCTCACATCCCTCCTGAAGAGTATTGCCCGCCCTCAGGCCATGTTACCAGATTGAGTGAAGGAGGTATTCATGTTGGCTGTGTCTATTGTACCTTTAATAAGCAATGTGGTATCTCTGCTGGTTTAGTGGTCTTGCGAGTCTGAGTAGGAGTTTCATCCATCACTCATCGCTGTACTCCTGTAGAGCAGTAGTCATTTTGTTAAAGCAATTCAGAACATTCCTTACCTGATCCGTTTCACCATTTATATGTCTGACAGTGGATGCTGTTCTGGTGCTGGACTTTCCGTTTATGCATCTGCATGTTGCCTCAAAACCTTGCATAATTCTTGTACGCAGACATACTTCAGCCCCTTACCTGGACAGCCCAGTTTACATGTGGCTAGGTAATTCAAAAATCTAAAAGGAATCCCCTTGCCACTCCCACCACTGTCGTTGGCCCACCAAGAAGCAGGTGTGCAGCAGCTGCAAGTACGGGACTCCTAACCCTCAGTTGTGCACCAGTCAGGGGGCTCTTCACCACACCTGTGCACCTCGGCCCAGTCCTTTACTACAACCTGACAGACAGAAAGAAATAACACGAAGACTTTGAGTCTGCCATTTTCTTTATTGGCCCTTGCTGTTGGAGTAGCTAAATGAGAGATTTACATGTGCTGGGTCCCGTTTCCCTCGTTGCCAGTGTTATGTTCTGGCTCCGCGCGGAGGCAGAACCTTGTAGGCCCCTGAGGTAGGCCGCAGCAGCGCAGCTCCAGCCGGAGCGAAATGAAACACACCACACGTTGTTGGAGTCTGTGCCCGGAACTGCCTCCTTTGCGCGGGGGTGGGGCTTTTATTCAGACGCCCTACGTCACCGCGTAGCGGGGCGCAGGGCGGATATAACAGGAGCAACCATCCTTTTTAAAATGTCTATCAGGAGGTACAAAAAGAACTTATTATTTAGGAAGGTGACAAGGGAGGGTAATTTCAGAGCTTCCATTATCTGCCTTGCCATGCGTGAGGTCCAAAGAAATAACCAGGATTGTTTAACAAGTGGGGCTGGAGCTAATGTAGATGTGCTCACCCAAAGGGGTGCCTGCAGAGTGAATGGGGTTTTCCCCCTCACGCTAAATGTGCAAGACGGATCGAGCATATCAACTGAGCCTGAACAAACCAAGAGCTCCTCCCCCCGAGAATTGTGTTAAATAATGTGCTAAAATGGTGCATTTCTCAGTAAACCATACACGTTACAATCGATTTTGTGGGATAAGAAATGAAAAAAAGCAATTGTATGCCAATTCACGAACAAGGCAGAGGTACATTTTCCAATTCATTGTCGTGATGCCTGTGCCCACCAGATGTCAGTATACTGCCACTGTAAAACACATTTTCATGATGATTGTGTTAAATCATGTCCATGCTAGTACACCTATATGTGCCGGTATTCCCACATAAGAACATACTTTTTTTTAAAAATAAATTTGTATTGATTTTTTCAACAAACAAAACATAACATTATCATCACACCCGACATTTTTTCGGTTACAAGCTTCTTAGTGGGCATTTGCATATCCTATATTTGCTTTGGTTTATAGTGACTTTTTCGAACGCCATATTTTCGAAATGCTATTTTCAAGATGCAATTTTGCAGAAAAAAAAATTTTTGAATGTTTTTTTTTAATTTTATTTTTGAAATGGGGGGGTTGCCCCCCACCCCCCATTTTTTTTATTGATACTTTTTTTAATAACCAAACAAAAATAAAACATAAAATAAAAAAAAGAACCATTTGAAAAAAAAAATGTTGCCATTTTGTTTTCGAAAATATGGCATTTTGAAAATATTTTTCCAAATATTGACTGGATACCATTTGCTGTCCTCCCCCACTGCCACCCTTTTAAACTTGAGCTTACACTTCAGTTTTCCGGGTTTTGCTTCTCTTGGGGTTCGCCCTTTCACCATTCTCAGATGTGCCATATTCACTGGAATTGACATGGGAGGATCCCGACAAAGTGGCTATCATTTGTCTCCATGCTATCAGAGGTCCCACTTCGCTGCCCTCCCCTCTGCTGGCTGCTTCATACCATACTACTGTCTCAGCATCTGCCCATTTCAGGAGATCGTTCCACCATACCTCCAATCTAGGTCTGTGGGCTGCTTTCCAACTCATGGCTATTCTCCTTTTAGCCATTATGTAGGCAGGTCCTTGAGTTTGCTCACATGTTTAAGGTTACGTGGCCTGGTGAATCCCCCCATCATACATGCCCATAGGGAGACCACCCCTAGCTTGATTCCCTTTTCAGATAGTCATTGCTTAATTTCCTCCCAGAATTTTCCCACCTCCGGGCACGCCCAGAACATATGGATCATCACGGCCTCCACCTCCCTGCACTTGGGGAATTTTTGTACTACTGTGCGTCCAAATCTGGCGATCTTTCGGGGGGTTATATACGCCCTGTGGGTGACGTATAACTGGATCTGCTGCAGCCTGGCGTTCCTCGACACTTTTTTGTGATATCTCTGGGCTCTTTCCCACTGTCTGTCTTGCCTAGGTTTTCCCAGTTCCTCCTCCCAGTCCCGTCTCAATTGGAGCGGCTTCTTACTCGCTCTAGACATCACCAGCTCATAGATCTGAGATATTTCATGCCCTCCCTCTGAGATATCGTACATCGTTTCTATGGTCGTGTCCAGTTGTTCTGCCAGTGCTAGTTCAGACCACGTTTACTTCACCCGTTTAACTATTCTGGTATATGTGATGTATTGCCCCATATGTACCCCAGTTACATCCACTATCGTTTGGAAGTCCAGTGCCTTCCCCTCTTGCCATATATCCCCCAAGGTTGCCAGGCCCACAAGCTCCCAGTGTTTACGGATCCCTTTTCTCAACTGTTCGTCCGCCCCGCAGAGCGCCACGAGTGGCGCCGGTGGGGAGCATGGGGCCGAGTTTCCCATGGCTCGACACGCTTTGTGCCATGTCTTCCAGCCCAATTCCAGCAATCTTGGTTTGGGTAGCCATATCAGTTCCTTTAGGAAGTAGGGGTCACATTCGCCCCTCAGCAGTCTGGATTCTGCTGTCTCCTCTTCCGACAGCCACCTAGCAACGTATTGTAGCTGTCCTGCCAAGTGGTTTATTTTCAAAATTTGGCAGGTTTATACCCCCTCTGTCATACGTATTTGTAATTTCCATAGGGCCACCCTATTTCTGGAGTTATGCCACAAGAAGCCTCTGCATAAGCTATGGAGCCTAGTGAAGAAGTGTTTGGGTAACATGTGTGGGATATTTGAAAAGAAGTGCAGGAGCCTAGGCAGGACCACCATCTTGAGCAAGGCCGCCTTCCCCATCATGGCTAGGGGGAGCTTCGCCCGGAACCCCATGCTGTTCTTGATGCCTTCTACTGCCATTTCCGTGTTATATTTGTGCTCATCTTCTAGGGTGTGGTATATGTTTATCCCCAAGTATCTGAATGTTTTGATCTGCCAGGCTATTTGCAGGATGGGCAAGATCTCCTTTGGGACTCCTCTGTATCTCCCCAGGGGGAACATGCTCGATTTCCTTGGGGTTCACTGCTATGCCCGAGAGGGTTGCGTAGTGCCCCATCACCTCCAAAATATATGGCAGATTTTCTTCTGTATACCTTAGGTACAGCAGCATACCGTCTGCATACAATGATATCAGGTGCGGTCCCCTCTTAGTTAGTGTAGACACCTATTTCTTTGTACTGCTGTCTCTGATAGATCGCTAGTGGTTCTAGTGCAAGAATGTACAACATCGGGGACCATGAGCAGCCCTTTCTAGTGCCTCTCCTAAATTGCCATTTGTCTGAAATTATCGCTCCCGTTTTAACCCTTGTCTGTTGGGGAGCTATACACCATTTTCCCCCACCGCAGGTACCCTGGTCCCATCCCATATTCTTTCAAGGCCGCCATCATCCAAGGCCACCTTACAGAGACGAAGGCTTTCACTGCGTCTAGCGAGACTATTGCTAGTGTGCTTCTACCTGGGATATATCCAGTTTGATCGGGGTGTATGAGTTTATTTATTACCCGCTTAAGTCTATTCGCCAGCACAGACATGAGAATTTTACTGTCCTGATTTAGCATTGATAGTGGTCTGTACGACCCACAGTCTGTGCTTGGCTTGTCAGGTTTGAGGAGTGGAATAATTACTGCCTCCCTCAGAGATTCCGGCAGTCTCCCTTTCTCGAAGGCCTCGTTCAGCATTGCCAATAGCAGGGGAGCACTTCTTGTCTGTGCGTTTTGTAGAATGTGCTAGGGAGCCCATCTGTCCCAGGGGCCTTACACGTGGGCAGATGTATTACCAATGTCTCCAATTCCTCTATTGTAATTGGGGCATCCAGGTTCTCCCTGTCTTCCTCACTCAATGTAGGTAATCCTATGCCTTCTAGAATCTCTTGGGTCTCCTGCACTACCGTCTCGCCTGCACCTTCATAGGAGGTGTTTGTAGAATCTATGGAATCCCTCGTGCACACTCTCTGTGTGTTCCAGACTTGGCCCGCTTCTGCCATTACCTCTCTAATCGCGGATCTTGATGTCTCATTCTTATATAGCCATGCGAGTAGCCTCCTTGGTTTGTCTCCCCCTGCATGCTGTCTTTCAATGTATTTTTTATAATTCAGATTGCATAACATCTGCCAGCGTCCCCCGCATGCTTGTTGTAGCTGACTCGCTTCTTCGCCGTCTTCCTGTGAGGTGCCTCCTCTTTTCATGATTACTTCTAGTTTCTTTCCTGTCTCTTGTAACTCTCGCACTATACCCCCTTGGAGCCCTCTAGATTTGGATATGGCCGCCCCCCTCACTACCACCTTAAAGGCTTCCCATAGGGTACCTTCCGACTTCACGCTATCAGTGTTGTTTTCGAAATACCCAATTATCTCCTCCCTTAGGTCCTCCCGGAATGCGGTGTCCTTCAATGCCTCGGATCTAAGTCTCCATGTTGGAATCCTGGCTCTAGCGGGTTGATGTCGCCACGTCAGGGCCAGGAGGGAATGGTCCGATAATAATCTTACCTTATATTCTGAGCCCATCATTTACCCCACCAGTTCCGGGATGGAGAATATGTAATCCAGTCTCGTGTACAGGTTGTGAGGGGCGGCGTAGTGTGAGTATTGCCTGTCCTTTGGGTGTTTCTGCCTCCATATATCTTCCAGCCGGAAGTCTCTCAACAGGGTTTGTAATGTTTTTGCTGCAGGGGTGGGCTTATCTAGCTTCGTGTCTGATCCGTCCATTTTGGTGTCCAGCATGCAATTGAAGTCCCCTCCCCATATTACCGCGCCGCCTATGAGGGGGCTAATCTTACTGTATAATGTCTTGAAATAGGCCACTGTATCTTGGGTAGGGGCGTATGGATTTATATAGCACAATTCTCTGTTTTCCTTCAGCCCTCGAATCACTACCATCTTCCCGTCCGGCTCCGCCGTGGCCTGCAGCACCTGGAAGGGTACATGTGGCGCCACCCAAATGATTACCCCTCTGGCGTATGCCGAGTGCTCCCATGGTGGTCCCTCTCCACTTTTTCTTCACCACCTCTTGTTTCTCTTTGGTGAGGTGGGTTTCTTGCAATAAGGCTATATCCACTTTTTGCCTTCTCAGATACAACATTACCTTATTCCTCTTCAGATAGCTATTGAGTCCCCTGACATTCCAAGTTACTATTCTAAGGTCTCCCATTGTCATCCCAGTCCCATCCCCATCCATGCCTCATCCCGTATCGTGCTTGGGTGTAAGCTCGTGCCCCCAACAATGCCACTACAAACTCCCCAACCTTTCCCCCTCCCCCTGCCCAACCCATCCCCAACTGGCCCCCCATCCCTGGATCTCAGGCCATCCCGCATCTTGCTCCTTTCTTGGCTGCTGCCTATACTAGGTGCACAGCGGGGGGTTATCGCCCTACTGGCGATCCACCTACTCTAACTAATGGGGGCAGGTCATGCTCCGACTGCGATACACCCAGTGTGCAATAGCTCTAAGCACAACAGACCTTTTTGGTTGAAAATTTAAGCCACTATATTCCAGTCAATATATGTCCTTATGTTGCAATTTTAAATCGTTAGTTCTACACATTATTAGCAAACCCATATGGCTATATTACATTTCTCGCTGCTGTCCCCCTTGAGGCTAGAGTTACTGGTATAACGTTGATTCACTTATCCTGTCCGTCTCGGTCTGGCCCCTTTCCATCGTCTAGGCAGCCCTGGGTATTCAGCCAATTCGTCGCCTCCTCTGGGTCCTCAAAAACATTTGCTTTGCCCTTATGCAAGATCTTTAGCTTTGCAGGATATAACAGCATGTATTTAAATCCCACCTCCCTTACTCGCCGCTTCACTGTCACATAGCTGAAGCGTTGTCTCTGCACCAACATGGTGTAGTCAGGATATACTGTGACAGTCGCTGTCGCTCAGATTATTGTTCCGCCTTTCCGGAAGAATTCTAGGATCTGTTCCCTGTCTCTATTAGTTTAAGATCGTAGCAATGATCGCCTGTGGGGGGGCGGCTCCCGGTTGCGGTCTCCTTGTCAGGGCCCTGTGCGCACGTTCTACTGCAAACCTTTGGGAGAGCTTGCCAGCCCTGATTTCTAGGATCAGCATATTTTCGACATAGGCCGTGGGGTCTGGTCCTTCTTCTCCTTTTGGCAGTTCCACCACGCGGATGTTGTTGCGTCTCGCACACCCTTCTGCCTATTCCGCTCGGTCCTCCAAGTTGTATACTTGTTGTTTCAGTATGTGGACCTTCTCAGCGTTGGTAGTGCTGACTTCTGTGTTGTTCTTCACCGAGCTCTCGAGGGTGCTTGTACGCTCCGCCAGCTTCCTGACGTCTTGTCGTAAAAGGTTTAGATCCACACCCAGTGCATGGATTTTGAATTCCAGTGTCGCTTTGAGATCCGCTATCGTAGTGGTCCACGAGGCTCTCATGTCCATGATGGCCTGCAGGATCAACTGATCCTCCCGTGGCAGGGGCCGGCATGTCCTGCGGGTCAATTTTCGCTTGTGCTGTCATGGCCGGTTAATGTGATGGTTTCGTGAAAATATCTATTGTTGGTTGCTTAACCTTGGTCTTGGCGCCCTTTTGCGCCATGATCTCTGTCTGCCTGTTGGCTTGTCCTCCTGGGTCTTATGTCCTTAATGCCCCGCTGTTCCTCTGGTGGGCTGTAGACCCTTTATTGCTGATGTCCAAGGCTTCTGGTGGGTCAGTTCCCGGCTGCTTACCCTCTTCCTCTCCCAGAGGGAGAGGGGTTCCTTTGTATGTGGTGGTCTATCGCCTTATTTCCACTGGCTTGCTGGCCTGTGCTGCCTTTTGAAAGGTCCCGTGGAGGTACTCTACCACTTTTCGGTTGGTTTCATATGGTGTACAGCGGTGCTCTCTGGGCGTCTTACCAGTGCGCTTTCAAATTGGGCAGTTCTTTGTTTGCTCGCACTTGCCCAGGGTTGCGTTGCCTGTGCTCCCCTTTTTAGGGGCCCTCCGCTGTGGTACTTTCTCCTGTTTTTTCACCCTTTTCTTTGGGTCTCCCGGAGTTGCCCCTCTGTGCTCCATGTTTTTTCTATATGCGTCAGAGGGGGGGCCCGCTGTGACCTCTGGCGCTGTCTTTTTGTTTCCTGTGTTCCCAGCCTAGCTGTGGGCTGGTGACTGCGGCCCTCCGGGTCACGGTTGTGCTTTCTGCTATTGTAGTCTGGGCTCCGGGCTTGGCCGCTATGGGGCTGTTCTGTTGTATGTGCCAAGGGCTTCGTGGGATCTGGGTCTGTGGGGGAAGAGACCCTCCTCTATAGCTCTCTCTCACCTCCAGTGCCCAGCACCAATGGTCGTGTCCTGTCTGTTCTGGCTCCCAAACCCTGGTATTGCCTGTCAGCCCTTGGTTGCGCCAGGCAGCTCTTGCTCTGGACCATGGGTGCCTCTTTTTAGTGATGGTTGCGGGCATCCGTTTGCATCAGGGTCCATCTCGGACACCTTCTTATTGTCCATGCACTTCCTTGGGGTTGTGCTCCCCAGGTTCACCTCTTGCTCCGGGCCCCCTCACGTCCATGCGCTCCCTTGGTGTGGCTGTGTTGGCTGCCCTGCAACACTCCCAGTGAGCGTTTCATTTTCAGGCTGTGCCGGGGGGCCTGTCATACGCTGCGGGCATTGTCATTATGTTCTGTTTACATTAGAGCCGCGGCGGCTCTCAGGGCTCCGTGTGCTTCACTTCCCGTGCGGCCGGGCTGACAGGCTCATCTGCAGTCCCCCCCTCCTCGTCGCAGCTCACTGCCAGTCTTCATTGTCATTACCTCGCTTTGTTCCATGGGGAGCCTCATTCTCCGTGTGCTACTAAGTGTTCCTGCGGTGTACAATGCATCACTATTCGAGGCTCCGGAGTTCTATTTTGTCAGCTTCTGTCATTGCCGATGACTCGCGGGCACCACGCTCCTTGCCCAGTTCGGCGCTCCGATGCAGTCCTTTGTCCTCTGTCTCCGGACGTCCGCCATTTTGTTGTGGACTGTCTGGGCTCGTATGCTGACCTTTATTCATCCATAACTTCAGGATTAACCCACCGTTTTATATGACCGGACTTGCAGTGCACGCCCCATATGTTCCGACAGGAGTGGGTTTATTTTGTTATGCGTTTCTTCGTCTGACACCATCGTACGCTTCAGGATTGAGTTTGGATGTGTGGGAGATCACGAGAAGAGCAGCCCTACTCCATGGCTGCCGAGCCACGCCCCCCACATAAGAACATACTTGTGTTTGCTTTGACTATAATCCCAGTAATGACACTATAAGAAAACATGCTTATGCTAGCTCCTCCAATATATGCCAATATCCCCACATAAGAACATACCACTGTTGGTTTTCCCTTAATCCCAGTTAAAAAAATCCATGCCACAGTAAGAACACGTGTCCTTGCTGGCTACACAAATGCCCCCATATAAAAACACAGACCATGTTGTATTTGCCCCCTAATACCAGTAAAATATACCATGCCACCGTAAGAGTGCCAGCTGCACAAACACCCCTTCTCGACCACCCACCTCAACATTGAAAAAGAATCATCATGTTGGCTTTGCACTTAATGCCAATAAAAAAATGCATGCCACAGTGAGAAAAGATCCTGGCTGCCAGTCCTGTTGTAGGACATTCCCCAACATTCCTCCATGTAATAATACTCATCAAGTTGGCTTTGCTTTGCCAAGAAAAATACCACTAAAACATGCATTGCCACTGTAAGAAAACACCCACACTCCAATGCTCCACTGTGCCCCTGCCTTGCATGCACACACATTGATACATATTCACCCACCAGTCACGCACCCATACAGCTTCTCTCTGTCATTCAAATGAGCACTGAGAACATTTAGACTGCATTCTCATTCACACATGCACTCGCACCCATCTACATCATTCACACTGCATTCATTCATACGTGCGCAAATACTGAAACACCCCTCTCATACATACATACGTGCATTTACACACACAACTCCTTGCATGCACGCATATGTACATACAATCTTTCACACATGCAGCCTGAACCTGGTACAGTCAAGAGGTTGGTTGTACCCTAGGTATACAGGCCCTTCCTGTTGCAGTTGGCACATGAGGTGCCCTTAGGTGGTCATCTTGGCACCAAGAAGACTAAGCAGAGGCTCTCAGCCCACTTTTATAGGCCCAGATTGGGAGTAGAAGTGAAAGGTTAGTGCAAGACCTGTCCCACTTGTCAGTTGTCTGGCAAGACAGGGGCAGTGTTATTTCCCCACTGCAGCCTTTGCCAGTGGTTTGCACGCCCATTTGAGAGGGTGGGCATCAACATTGTTTTTTATTTTTAAACTTTTTTTAATTTGCATTTTAAATTCAACATTCAGGAATGCAAACTATCCTATCAAAGCCAACCGCCCCCCTTCACCCACCCCATTGACATGTCGAGACAGTACAAAGCAATAGAGCAGATCATGCATATACAGTAAATGTATACCCGAGAATGCATCTTGTACACAAAATATACCCCATGCACAATTAACGAGGGGACAATCTATCCACAATACCTCATGCATGTTAGAGGGGCACTCAAGTTGTGTCTCCTCCATCTCTGTTCATATAAGTTCTAAAAGGGGTCCAATAGTCTAGTGGTATGCAGCCATCTGGGAGGGTCCTAGCATATTGAGTTTCCCTCCTCTCGCACATGCTCATGCTGTTTAGCCATTCCTGGAAACAGGGAGCTCTATGTTTCCCCCATGACCTGGCTATCAAGGATCTTGCCAACAGAGATGCCAAGGCCACTAACTTCATTATAACCTTTGATTCCTGCTATACCAAGGCCAGCAACCATAGTTCAGGGGTGTGTTGCATTTCAGTACCCTGCATCTGAGACACTGCTATCTCTATATTATCACAAAAAGGACGTAACTGTGGGCAACTCCAAGAGACGTGAAGAAAATCAGCCGGGTTGTATCTGCATCTAATACATTGGGGTGGCGGTCTGGGTAGAATCTGTGCAGGCGGCTGGAGAATAGTACATCTGGTGTATGAATTAGAAATGTATCAATTGGAAACGATTGATCATGGATGTTTTGCGTGTTTGAGTGCCAATTTTCCTCCTTCGTTCTGATAGTTCACTCCCCAGTGCCAGTTCCCATTTACCCTTGTTATTATAAATGTGGGTTACTTTTTGTGATCTGATAGGTTTATATATGGATGACAACAGCTTCTTAATGTTTCGAGGGGATCTGATATATTGGAGTATTAAGGAGGGTGAGGGTGCATGTGGGAAGTTTGGCCATTTCGTCCTAAGGACCTCATGCAGTCAGAAATATAGCAGCATGGTGACCGCTGTCCAATCCCTTCTATCCTTCAAGTCTTCCCACGTGACAAAGCTCCCATCTGGAAGAAGATCGCCCAGTGTGTGGCATCAACATTGTTGGTTCCCTTGACCCTCCCACATCAGGTAGACACTGGTTCATCCTGGTGCTGGTAGATCATGACACCAGGTAACCTGAGGCTATTCCCCTTCGGACCATAACAGCCAAGGTGGTTGCCAGGGCTCTCCAGGGCATATTTTCCAGAGTTGGATTCCCTAAAGAGGTGATCTCTGATAGAGGAACCAACTTCATGTTGATTTACATGCAAGCTATGTTGAAGGAATGTGGTGTAACCTACACGTTCTCCACCTCCTACCATCCTCAGACCAATGGTCTGGTTGAGAGATTTAATAAAATTCTCAAGGGCATGTTAGGGCATGTTAGGTGCTTTGGAAGAGCCCATAAGGAGGAAATGGGATCTCCTTCTACCATACCTGCGTTTTTGCTTACAGAAAGGTGCCTCAGGAGGCGGTTTCAGCCCCTTTGAGCTCCTTGAACTGGATAACCCAGCCCTTTAAGATGAGTAGCAATACCCTGGAGATGGATGGGGACGCAGATTTTGTATTCATACATCAACAATCAAAAAGACTGGCAAAAGGATAACTGTTCTAATATTGATTATCTAAAACAAGGAGTACAAAGAACATCAACGATCACGCGCTATCCTCTTACTCAATGCATTTCATAAAAAACTGAGCTTATGTACTGAAACCTTGTCATCATTGACGTTAACCTATGTGTTACTAACGTCATCCTACGTGTCAAATTACAAAAATCTACAAGTAGCACTGATAGGTTCTCAGTGAACATCTAAGTATAAGTTCCATACTAGTCTAAGAGAGTAAAACTATGTGATTGGTTACTTAACATCAGGTGGGGCAATTAAGCCCCCCCCTCAAAATGACCACTATGAACGTCACTAAATATACAACATCCCATTCGTTACACAAACTATAGGACCTCTAATTACGCAGTCCCTTAATTGGTTGGCACTCTAACCTCTGTCCATAGCTTCCCACCAATTTGCATATCTATCCATCATCGCCTCAGTGGTCTGCTATCAATTAGAGCTTTGAACTTGTCCTTGGGAGTGTTCTTTGCTCTGGAGAATTTTTAGGGAGTGAAGGCACGCTCTGCCTTCATACGTAGGTGTGACCCTCTCGTTCGTCCAACTTCATCCTTCCACGTGACTGAAGACCATGGAATCGAGCTTTTAGTGTCTTTAAAATACTATTATTTAATAGACCTCTAACATCTTCCTTGTTTTGTTCATGCCTTCTGAACAGGAGTTTTGTTCTTTTACACGATTTGTGTCCAATGTCAGCTCACTCCAGTTGGATAAGACATTGGCTTCTTTGGCTCATCCAACCTCGCCTTTCCCAAATTCAGTTTTTTAATTCAGCTTCTGTTAACTGTGACACACTGGAAATGAGGCCTTCTTTTTAAAGTCCAGCACTGCTATAATACGTAGTGGAAAAATCTGTTCTTTACTTGATCATACACATATATATATATATGTATACGTTGGTGCTTGCTGCAATCTATTCACTATAAAGCTAGGCTCATGAATACTTTGTCTGCTTGTGTTTCTTTGCATGTGTACACATGTAAAATGACTTGATATCTTCATCGGTTCTGCTAGCATAAGCTTCTTCACCTTGATCCCAAGATGTCACTTATCCTTGATACTTTTTTGATGCCTTATAGAATATCTTCATTCTCTTGTCTCTGCATCCTCTATGTACGTCACCTCGATTCAGTGTGACGTCACCATTCCTCTTGGCCATTCGTTTGCTCTGCTTCTTCCGGAATCTTGTTCAAATGTCCATCATATTTCCTTGTATGTAGGTATGGTTTTCTCAATGGGAATCTTGCTTCCATGATTCTCCTAGGTATTGGTATTCCCAGTGGCACTGCACAGTTTTCACACTCTGGCTCCCAACATATAGGCAATATGGGTGAGGTGGTTGAGGTGGGGCTACTTGACTCCTCCTCTACACACCCCCCTCTGGGCGATTTATCAACCACTCTCTCATCATCCTTCACATCCAGACATTCTGGTCTGAAAAAGAGCTTATTTGGGATCCATAGCTTTATGACTCCCGTCAGGCATCCTGCTGATTTGATATGCTCATCTTTGTTCCAATATTCACACAATAGAACTCAGGTTGATTAATTCTGTGGGGATATTTTCACATAATATTTGACACTGCTCAAAAATCATTATGGTACCACTCACTCTCCTCTTTTTGTCCCCCCCTCCTTCTTGTTCCCGCCTCATCTGCAGGTGGGATTCCCTGGCACGATACAACCTGTTATCTAGACATTGACATCGACACACTAACCCTTCAGTGTCTGTCCAGCCCTGATGAATGTGGCCCTTGTGCCACTGAAACCGGTAGGCTTCAAATATCAGGAAGAGTCCCAGACGAGTAAAACAATGAATTCAAAACCCACCTGGGCTCCCTGATTCAGGACTCCCCATCAAAAAGATGGTAATCATTTAATAACCTCTAACCTGGATTCTGAAAACTAATCATGAGAAAGATCAGAACAGAAGAGGAATACGGGAGATTCAATAGAAATATGTTGATCTGTACCTCCTTTTTATACCCTGTGGATAGAGAAATCAAATAAAATTACTATTTTTCATCTATGAAGCAGCCTTTTTTGAAGTAATCCCTAGTACCTCTCTAGAGGGCGAACTAAAAACAAAAATAAAAATATTTTGTGTAAATATCCCCACAGAATTAATCAACCCAAGTTCTATTGTGTGAATGTATAAGGGTACACTCAGGCTTGAGACCCATTTCCTTGGTCCTTTTGTGTCATGTGATTCTTCTGACAGCTGTTTGCTGTGGACCACAGCTACAAAAATCTTTGTAGCAAAACCTTTTTTATTTTAGTGCACGGCAAATACTTTTTCCTTCATTGGAGTCCTGAATTTCTGTGTATTAAAGAACTTGACTTTGAAACAAGGACAATAACAATCACCTAAAAATGGCAGAAAATCTATATTTAGCATATGCAGAAGACCTAGTAGAGAATCTCCTAGGTAACCCTTCCATATTGGGCACAGATGGTATCCCAGAGATTGAGACCAATGGAAATGATTGGAATGACCTTGAAGTTTTGAAAAAACAGTTGATTCGAACTGAGCTTCACGGAACAATAATGACCGAATATCTACAGGCTCATTCAGCCCCGATGGGTCTGATTGTGAGGATCGAACCGAGGATATTCCTGGAACAAATCCAGTTCAGGAAGGATTGGTCGTACATTTCAAACAAGTGCACACGGGATTGGCTGGTATTGATTATCAGCACAGCTAAGACAGTATCCGAAAGATTTATGAAGGAGATTGAGGAAAAACAAGATGCTCTGAAAACAGCCCATATCCTCGAATCTTATAAAAACGTATTGAAAAACTTGAGGCCTCAATGAAGGAATTTAAGGAATTAAATCTAAATAAAAAAGTGGTGAAACTGAAGAAAGATTTAGCCTCCTATACTCAAGAAAGAATACATCCCTATATTACGGATGCACATTATGAAGACCAGAGCCAGATTCCCTCGATGCCAGGCCACCTTTTCAATCAATTCAACAGAAAAAGGATACAAAACAATCGCCCTAAACCACAAAACTGGACTTTTTCCAGTGGGAGTTCAACGGAAGCAATAACAGCACAGCAAGTACCAGCAGCGCTACCAACAATCAATCCAATTGCAATTCCTCCACAGCACCCCAATGTTTTCATCGGGGCAAGGAAAAACCAGAAACAGAGGAAGAGGACAGTGGCAAGCACCCTGGCAGAACCAATCACCACAGGTAACACGCAGCAAGGGACGAGGACAGACATCAATGCCCCCTTAAGAAGCACCCTAAAGAAAAAGTCAGTCACGTGGCATGATGAGGACACGAATCAAACATATGAGAGACAAGGAATTCCACAGAGAGCCAGTACGAATGTACCACAGATAGATATCGATGTGACTTTCAATAATCCAGGACCTCCAGAACAACCAAGAGAGAAATCCCTAGTGATGAACTTCTCCAGTCGTAGTCTGACTAAAGACCAACAGGACCTCCTGGAAAAAGGACTTTCTTTTGTTCCCACTACCACACATGATCCGTTTCAAACTCGTATAGAAGTAGCACAATTAGTCCGTAAAATCAGACTGAAACAATACTTCGAGAATATCACCTATACAGAATCGGAAAAAAGTGCGACCGATCTGAGGGGGAAATCCACCTTTTACCCACCTCCACACGGAATCATTCCAGAATCTATAACTTTTGAAAAAGCACTGCTCAGGAAGATTGAAGAAATGGAGAAAGAAGACCCCGTAATATTCAATAACATCTCGAAGAAAGAAAGACTGGCACTACAAGCTCTGGCAGATAATGAACAAATAATTATAAAACCAGCGGATAAAGGTGAAGCCACAGTGCTCCTAGATATACAGGACTACAAACAAATGGTACAAACTTTACTAGAGGAACGAACAAGCTATAGACAATTGGGGAAAGATCCAACGGAAGATATTAAAAAACTGATAGTACAGTTCCTGGAAGAAGCCCTAGCAGAGGGTTACATCAGCACAAAAGAGTACAACTATTTGAACCAGAAAACTCAGAGGAGACCAGCATTTTATGCTCTACCTAAAGTTCACAAGGGTATCGCCCCTATCCCCGGAAGACCTAAAGTGTCAGGCATAGGCTCCATTTTGGAGCCACTGTCAGAGTTTGTCGACTACTTCCTGAGACCTAAAGTGAACCAGATGTGATCACATTTGAAGGATACTACTTCCGTCCTTCGACTACTCAAAGATCTACCCTTTGACATAGAAGGTCAATTACTTGTGACACTGGATATTGAACAACTATACACAAAGATCCCGCAGATGGCAACCCCACAAGTGATCGAGAAAATCCTGAGAGATACAACCCCACCCCTTAAGATGCCAGTTAATCTCATTATGCAACTAGCTGAGATCGCCTTGACTAAGAACTACTTCATGTATGAAACTTCATTCTACGAACAAACATCTGGTGCAGCGATGGGTGTTACCTTCACGCCGAGCCTAGCGAATCTGTATGTAGCGGATTTTGAAGAGAAGACGATCTATCCTATCACCAACCCATGGGGCACATATATAAAACTGTGGAAGAGATATATCGATGACGTTCTGATGATTTTCCATGGCAATGAACAAGAACTCATCATTTCTATGACCTGGCTCAACGAACAGAATCCTTTTCTAACTTTTTCTGAAACACATAGTAAAACGTCAGTACATTTCTTGGACTTGAACCTGGAGATAAAAGACAACCAAATAAACACCAAGGTATATAACAAAATTACAGATAGGAATTCTCTTTTAAAATATACGAGCTATCGTCCATCCTCCTTGAGAAACAACTTACCCTTTGGACAATTCCTGAGATACCGCAGGAACTGCTCAACAATGGAGGCATATCAACAACAATCAAGTCAACTCTACTGCAAGTTAAGGGATCGCGGCTATCCCAGACGCACGATAAAGAGAGTTAAAAAAAGAGCAAGAAACATTCCGAGAGAGACTACTCTGGAACAGCATACCAGAAAGACAGATCAAGAAGAGAAAAGTACTGCGATTTTCAGTTTTTCACCCTTAACCAACAAAATTAAAAAAAGAAGTGATTAAACTATGGCCACTCTTGAATGTGGGAGAATCAAATCTTGAGAAACCTAGATTTGCAATTAAGCGAGGGAAGAACCTTCGAGACACGTTGATCCACACCTATAAAGAACCAAGGGAACCCATCATCGCCACCTTATGGAACCAGGCCAAACCCACGGGACATGCGCCATGTGGTACCTGCAGTGCATGTGCAGGAACTACCAGGACCACATCTATCGATATTGGCTGGTGCTACCCATGGCTGCAGAAAAACTTAACAAACTGTAACAGTAAGAACGTGATTTACTTAATAACCTGCCCCTGCAATAAGCAATATGTGGGTATGACCACCCGATCTATAAAAACTAGACTGGCTGAACACCGGTCATGTATCTGCACCAAAAAACGAACTGCCCCCATGGTAACTCACTTTGTCCAACACCAGCATGAAGCAACGGATGTCAGATGGGCAGTCATTGAAAAAGTCAATGTCCCTAAGCGAGGGGGAAACATTCATGATTTACTCTTCAAAAGAGAACAATTATGGATCTTTCGCCTACAAACAAACAAGTCCGGCTTGAACGAACCAACTAGCTGGCAGACTCTGGCCACTGTATGAAAAACCATCTTCACTGCATTTGATTATATATATACTAGTCTGTAAATGGTTACCAGTCAATAGGTCGAAAACATTTGGTCGACAGGACAACTGGTCGACACCATTTGGTCGAATGCCAAATGGTCGATTTTTTTTTTTTTTTTGGTTTTTGGGGGGGGGGTCCCCCCCAACCCCCTTTTTTTTCTTTTTTTTTTTCCCCACACGAAAACCCACAAAACACATATATATAAAAAAAAAAAATTCGACCATTTGGCATTCGACCAAATGGTGTCGACCAAATTGCAGTCGACCAGTTTGCTGTCGACCAATTGACTGGACACCTCTGTAAATAATGTGATACTATTTATGTGATACCACCGGATGTATTGGGCTATGGCAATTATGTGAGGTAAAATCTTGTAGCGCCCCCTAGTTTTTTAGCTAGCTTTTAAGCTTTCACACACTTCTGTCCCCTAGATATCAGGACCTGCAGAGTTATGCATGGCGTGACAACTTGTACGTCTTAACCATATATTCCACTAGCATGGATATGGGTCTTTTCAGGAATTATTTGACTGTTTGCTCCCTTTCATAACCCGCCGTACTTTGGGGCCTTGCTCCACGTAGTATGATGCCCTTACTATGTTGAGCCTAATGTGGTGCCCGAATAACGGCACCTACACTTACTCTGCAAACTAGTCCTTCCTTTGTGTCCCTGGCCGTTGCCCCGGCGCTGTGGACGCTTTGTTTAATACATCACCTAGACGCGACAGTACCTACGCGAAGCCACGAACATATCCGCGCACGGACCGGCATCTTCTGCGGAGAGCCGTCCCTCCCCGACTTGATATTTTCAAAGCAGCGAAGGTAAGCCCATCTTGAGCATGACATGAGGAAAAGCTGAATTTACCGTGCAGGCACAGACTTCTGTCCCTGCCCCCCCTTTTTGTTCGTTATGGGCTCTGAAGTTCAATAGGTCAATTAGTGGACCCTTCTGCCCTACAGTTTCGCTTCCCATTTGCCAGTACTCCCCGTTGGTTGGTTTAACCCAGGGGATTCTGGCACTGCATGATAAGCCATATACGCTATGCTTATTGACACTTGTCTAGCGTAAACATGTCTAGCCTCGGAGCTCCATGAATGAAAATATGCCATGGGTTCATTTGAATTTGACCCCTTCTAATAAGCACTAATTTTAACTACTTGTGATATATTACACTACTGTCCGCCCTCTCTGGTTAAAACATCACTCCCTTCTTTGTTTTCCAGATTCCAGAGCATGACAATAGCTTCTTGCTTTTCGTGGGAAGTATAAATTCTCTCCTTCCAACCACACGGATATTCGTGGGGACCCCTATAACTAGGTAAGACCTAGGTTGAATTTTCATCTTGAGAGCACTGATAAACGTCTGTGACACTGCTCAAAAATCATTATGGTACCACTCACTCTCCTCTTTTTGTCCCCCCCCTCCCTCTTGTTCCCGCCTGATCTGCAGGTGGGATTCCCCGGCACGATACAACCAGTTATCTAGACATCGACATCGACACACTAACCCTTCAGTGTCTGTCCAGCCCTGATGAATGTGGCCCTTGTGCCACTGAAACCGGTAGGCTTCAAATATCAGGAAGAGTCCCAGACGAGTAAAACAATGAATTCAAAACCCACCTGGGCTCCCTGATTCAGGACTCCCCATCAAAAAGATGGGAATCATTTAATAACCTCTAACCTGGATTCTGAAAACTAATCATAAGAAAGATCAGAACAGAAGAGGAATACGGGAGATTCAATAGAAATATGTTGATCTGTACCTCCTTTTTATACCCTGTGGATAGAGAAATCAAATAAAATTACTATTTTTTCATCTATGAAGCAGCCTTTTTTGAAGTAATCCCAAGAACCTCTCTAGAGGGCGAACTAAAAACAAAAATTAAAATATTTTGTGAAAATATCCCCACACAATTAATCAACCTGAGTTCTATTGTGTGAATGTATAAGGGTACACTCAGGCTTGAGACCCTTTTCCTTGGTCCTTTTGTGTCAAGTCATCTTTGTTCCAAGACATGAGCCTGCACTGTCCACTTGGACTGCAGTAAATCCCCCTTCCCACATACTTCTTATGGTTCTTCGGATAAAGGAACTTCGTTCCCTCAGGTGCATGGATACTGGCCTTCACAAAGTCTCTGATTTCCTCATCTGTCAAGTCTTTGGCCTTCCATCCTGGTTCAACATCGATCATGATCTTCATCCCTATGGCTTTCTTTGCAGTCTTCTTGCATTGTGAGATTATGATTTTGATCACACAGAATCCAAGCAATATCATTACTATCAGGGCTCCAAGGAACTTGAAAATGTCTGCCATCCACTGTGGAACCAAGAGAAAAGGTTTCCAAAACGGCTATCATCAGCAATATCTTCTACTTCATCTATCATCTGGCCATGGAGTTTCATCAGCATGTCTATGGCTTCTGTCAAGGTGCCATTCTCTTCCTCATGAGAAGGTATGAACATGCAACATGATTCTCCGATTTTTGCACAAACACCTCCATCTATAGCTGTAATCATATCCAGGACATATCTATTCTGGAGAGTCATCAGCTGTATCACTCAGTTCTTCTCTGATAGCATTAAATCCCTTGATAGTCATTTTAATCATTTGTAGTAATTCCCATCTTGTAATCTGCAGCCATTTGGTATTTGCTTCAACCTGGATTCTTGGCATAAAGATCATTGTGAACACTGAAGAAGTCTGACTGAACAATCTTTGTGCATATGGAATGGCATCAAAGGCTTCCATTGATTTGGCTGAGAAATAGTTCTCTATCTTCATTCTTCTTATCAGCTCCAGAGACCTCTGTCAAGATTCAGGTCACTTTCCATAATCACCAATGCTGGAACATGAACATTCACTATTGAGCAAAGTCCTCCCCAATTCTCTGGCAGCTTCGTGTGTGCTCTGTCTCCACATGCCCAGTAGTGATCCATGATTACTGCTGTTCCAATTTTCATTCCTGGTATGTCAAATATTCGATCACAACTCTGATTCTCTCCAACTCTTTTTGTACCATTTGTACCATTGTTTCTGAAGCACAGCTTTGCACTTTCCAAAGTTACTATCTGCACGGATCCTCCTCTATCTTCAACTCAGGTCAGTAGCTTAGCAAGTCTTGTCCATAATGGCATGCATCCATGCTGTACAATGCCAATAGTCGACTCAGGGTGACCAATTATCACCCAGGCTATGCAGATAAGCCCTCCTTCTTCCCATCCATCTGGAGAAAGCACTTATCCCCAGATCTGCATCTGTCCTCTGTTTTTCCATTTTCAAATTTCTTCTTCGGTCTTCCCTGGACTGTCAAGTTGTTTGTTTACTTCCCCATCTGATTCCAGCTCTTTTCACTCCAGGCTTCTCTTATCTGATCACGTGATTCTTGGTCTGAGCTCTGTCTCTTGTCTTGGAGTCTTGCACATAATCATCTTCATTTGGTTCTGTCCATTCAGTTGCCCATTTGAGATCGGAATCTCGGCCCATGAACTGGCCCCTTGTGCGCAAAGTGCTACGTGTGAAAGACAATGTGCTGTCTGGACATCCATTTCAATAGCTATAAAGATTTTAGACTTCTCTATACTGTAAGGCAGGAGTGCACACACAAAGCATTCCTCCTTTGAGGTTCTTCTTCCCACTTCCTTCATATGTTTATACCATATGTTGTTTCCCCAAGTGTGCGGTACTGTCCAGGTAATCATTTAGTTCATGATCATCCTCCCTAACATTTCTCTTGGGTCTAACTCTTTTCTTACGAGCTTCTTTAACCATCTCATGTAATATGTCAGCATAGTTCTTCTTTACTAGCCCACTTATAGACACATATGTCAGTGAGCTTGGTACATGTACATGTGTTACCTGTGTAGGAGAAAGTTCTAAAAGCCTTTTCCTATCTCTATGCCATTTATTAGCAGCAGTGTATGATGGCCATAGAGAAGCTGCTATAACCTCCATACGTGACTTCCCTTCATCAGGTAACTCAGGTTTATCTATCATAGAACCATGTCCTCTCGTGTGTACCTCTAGAGTAGGAATGATCACATAAGGTCTCGGTTGCCTAGTAGTTGCCACGTCTGTACCCTCCTTCTGTTTTGGAAGATTTACAGGAGTTCCTGCTTCATTTACAGTATCGACTTTGTACACATCGTGGACGTCTCTCAGGATCCGGCATGATGATATTACTACTAATGCTGCCCATTTTTTATTTTTTAAGGAAGGAAAAACAATTTTCTATTTACTGCACATTATGCATTATTTTCTGGAAGCGGCTGACTCGATTCTGTAACTCTCCTCGATCAGCAGCCCTCGGATCTGTCCCTCGAAGGAAAGTTTCACTTGGATCTGTGTTCGCTCAGAATGTGTATTCACTTGCACCATAATATCTCTCAAAATATTGTTAAATGCTGCATTATTTCTCAGGTCTTTCAGGAAAGTTTGAACATCTGTGTGTCTATTAACAAGCTGCAGGCATTCTTCAATCAGGTACTAGAACACTAACCTGACCAGTCTGTGTGCATTGTCAGCTGATAGGGGCATTTGTACCTTCCCTACTGTACTCAGGAAGCTGGAGAACTTGCTCAATGATTGCTGTGAGCAATCTCCTTACGATCAGACCATTCTTAGGATCTTGCAAGAAAACCTGAATGCTAGTAGTTCTTTCCACAAGTGTAGGATATGCACGCAACCCAAATAGAAAAACTTCAAATATGATCCGTAAAACGTTGTCATTGGGTACCACCATGTGTACTTCCAAACAGGATTTCAGTGAGAAATTAATCGGGGAACTTTTCCTTCTTCCAGTTGTTGAAAATGAACTCAAGATCTGGCATATTTTCTTCTTAGCAAGGCTTAAGCATGCCTCACTCCAATGTCAACAGACTTCTGTGGCTCAAGATCAAATATCTTCCCTTAACTCTTCTACAAATGACTGAAAAGAGTGTTCAGAAACAAGCCACCGTCCAATGAACTCCTTGTTTTATACAGCAGCTTCTGCATCCTTCTTTCTCGTCATAGACATAGTCTGCACATGCAGAGGTTCTTTCCCGATGCTTGCTTCCGTAGCGTGCATGAAGGGGTTTCTCCAGCATAAATCTTTATGTCACCAAGGAAAATCCGATCGCATCTGCCTTGCACTTTGAATGCAGATGGCGTGACGTCCTCCACGATGAAAGGGCCATTGAAACGGGGCTTGTGGCACTTTCTCATGAAGTTGCGCATTAGGACCACATCTCTGGGGAATAATTTGGGAATACAAAGTTATTGAAATTCACTTGTTGAAGCATCTCTTTCTGTGTTCTGTACTGCCCCACCTTTTTGCCGGAGCTGATCTGAAATCACAGAGATACAGGTAAGGTAATCACATAGCTCCATTCCTAACAGATCTGAAGTTGGCTGGGCATCACTTATAACTCTGGATGGGGGCGTGAAGGGTGTCCTCATTCGCCTCTCCATCACTATTTCATGGTGGGGGGACAAGATGGTGGTCTGAGCCTGGTTGGTTCCTCAATGCATATAATGCCAGTGGTAGACAATGCAACCACCCTTTCTTTTAGGTAGCTCCAACTTGGCCATCATCTCTTTAAGCAAGCCATTGAGCCTTTCACAGATCCCATTCCCTTGTGGATGATAAGCCGAAGAAAGCATCTGCTTTATACCAAGCAACAAGCTTATCTGTTCAAAGATTTGCTTAACAAAATGAGGACCATTATCTGATCTTAATACTTCACATATTCCCAATCTAGGAAACACTTCTCGTACTAAAAGCTTTGCTGCAAAGGTGGAGTCTGGTTGTGTACACGGACCAGTTTCAATCCACCTTGAAAAGGGACAAACTGCTACAATCATGTATCTATATACATTGTATACTTGCAGCATATCGACATAGTCGATATGCAAATTCTGAAAGGGGCCATTAGGTCTCGGAAAAATTCACCTAACTGTGCGCAGTGTGTGCCCAGCAGTAAACCTTTGGCATACGATGCAGTTCATTACATTCTAACAAATTTGGTACAAACCAGTCCTCTGCAATAGTTGCAGCGAGGTTCTCTCTAGTTGTGTTTTCAGGGTAGTGTAGCTGTTCCAGCGCCACCCTCAATAAGGCTACAGGCATCACTGGTTTACCAGTGCTGTCTTGTCACCACAGCGCTTCAGAGGGGTTTAAAGAACATCCTCTTCGCATACACAAGTCTTTTTCATCTTGAGGCGCTTCTCCTTGAACCTCTACCAGTTGTGTCCTAGACAGATTACTATATCATTCGGACACACTCATCATTACCACCATGCTTTCATTTACATCAAGCGTATCAACATTCATCGTTACATTATCTGAATATGCAACGCGCTTGGCCTCATCATCGGCTGTTTGATTTCCACGTGGGATAAAGTCTGGCTTTTAGTGTGAGCTGTGCATCTAACGACTGAGATGCCTACTGGGAGTTGTAGTGCCTTAATAAGCTTGTCCAATAAGGCGGCATGCTGCACAGGAGTGTCATCCGCTCAGAGGTAGCCCCTTCTTTTCCAACGTTTCCCATCGACGTCACATAGGCGGAGTTACTGTGCTCTGTTATATCTTGATCTGTGTGATATTCAAGTGCGATTATCAGTGCCAATAATTCTTCAGTCTGTGCTGAAAATGAGACGGTAGTCGTGTACTTACAAGTACCTGAAACTCCCCATTGGCCATGTGATTCACCACAGCGGCACCTATATATCTCTGTCCATTATCCTGATCGATACTTGAAGAACCATCAATAAAAACAATTTCTCCCCTTGCCAAAGCATTTTCTTTTATCCTAAGGATTTTATCATGGAATTCTTCATAGTTCGCACAATCATTTGTGTGCTCATCCTCTGTCAGCAGTTCAGTTACAAACATCGCAGGATTCAACATTCTGCATCAGACTATTTTGATCGTCGGATTCGATATGACTATCATATAGTCATTAGCCTTTGAGAAGTCAAAGTGCCTTTCGGTTTCTCCAGAATGGCAAACAGTACATGTTCTACAAATAACGTCATGGAGCATCCCATCACTATGCTGGCAGCCTTCACAATGGCGAACGCAGTGGCTGCCAAAGATTGTTTGCAGGGAAAAGTGACCCTCATTACTGGGTCTAGAATCCCACTGTAATATGCAAGGGGCTTGTACCCCAAAGTGGTTCTCTGTGTGAGGACTGCTGTCATAACGTTGCCATCCGTGTGTGAAAACAAAAAGAATTCCTCAGCATAACTGGGAATTCCTAAAACTGGAACTATGCACATTGCTTTTTTCAATTCATCAAACCCTTCTTCCATTTTCTCAGCCCCCACAATTTTCTCTTGTGTTGCCTGTGCTTTCTTTAGAGCCTGCAATAAGGGCCTTATATATGAACTGTAGTCAAAGACCCATGCTCTAATATTGTTGCATAGTCCCAAAAATCTTTGCATGTGCTTAATCGTGTGTGCCTTCATAGTTTTCAAAATAGCCTCAGCCCTTTCAGGAGTAACCTTCTTTCCTTCATGTGAAATCAACTGGCCTATGGACAACACTTCTAGTTGATAGTACTGTAACTTTTCTTTGTCAACTTTATATCCTTTGTCAGCAAGTGTCATCATCAGCTAAACAGAATCGCGTCTGCACTCTTCATCTGAGGTTCTGCAAAATAAAATGTCATCTACATATTGCAACACAACGCTTTCTAAATCAATATTGCTTAAGTCCATCTGCAGGACTCTATTGAAAAATCGATGTAGACTCACAATACCCTTGAGGTAATCTCATGCTTTTTAACTTAGTCTGTCTGAACGTAAACAACATCAGATCCTGCGAGTCTTTGTGCAATGGGATTGAGAAAAATGCATTTTTCAAATCAATCACAGTAAAAATATTGTGCTCCAACAGGTATGTTAAATAAGATTGTAGCAGGAGAGAACTCGGCTTTTACAATCTGTTTTATCGGGTGAAGGTCTTGAATTAAACGCCACGACCCCCCCTTAGATTTTTTGATAGGGCACACTGGTGTATTACATGGTGACTCTGACGTCACCAAGATACCTTGCTCCATCATGGCAGAAATCGTCTTGAAAATACCTTGTCTGCCTCTCACGAGATGGGATACTGTTGTGCTCGAGGTGAAATTATTCCTAGTTTCTATTTAATCTTCACTTCTCCAACCCCCTTCAATAGGCCTACATCATAGGGGCCTGTGGTCCATAATGAAACTGGCACTTTCACCATGTGCTCATCAAAATACTCAGGATGCTTGTGTGCTATCATCATCTTCTGAGGAACCTCTCGTTTGATTGGTCTCACCCAATAAGTAATACTCATTTCAAATACTACTTCGTCATCAGATGGATGATCTCTAAACAAATCTTCATCAGTGACATCAGTCAATCTGTAACCTTCCCCAATGGCGATTACTCTGCACCATTGTCTGCCTTCATTGTCGACTCCATCAAGTATAGCTAATTCTCCTCGCACTATGGCTGCATGTAACTCCAAGGGAAAGACTTGTCCCGCCTACCCAAGCATAAGTATCCTTGGTCTATATAAAAATTAATCGGGTATCCTCACAGTCCTTCCCACTAAGCCTGGTAGCCATGTCAACAAAATGCGTACTCCATAATGAAAAACCTCAGGTTCCAACGGAACTGCTCGTATGGTCACTTGTCCTGCAAATGCCATAGAAAATTCACTCACATTTAAATAATGCATTCCTGGTGTTGAACACACTATGCCTTCATCAGTGAACGAAAATGTCATGTTCAACCTGGTAATTAAATCTCGACCCAATATTTTGACAGGTGTCTGCCTTGAATATAGCAATGGCACCGACATGTCGCACTCTCCTATAGAGACTGATAATTCTTCAGTAAGAGGAACTCTGCTTGTTGCTCCTGTGAAACCTTGAGCATTCATGGGATTGCCAGACATTGAAAATGTTCCCTCTATTATACATGAGCGTGTTGCACCCGTGTCCACTAGAAACGAAAAACGTTTGCCTCCTATAGTGATGTCTACCCTCGGTTCCTCGTAAGGATTCAGCGTCACTGATAGTATTGAACACATCAAGTCTCCCAGTGAGCTATCCTATTGTGGATACAGCCTCATTCCTATCAGGCTATCCTCTCTTTAAGCAAGAAGTTGGGCCTTTCACAGATCCCATTCCCTTGTGGATGATAAGCCAAAGAAAACGTATGCTTTATACCAAGCAACAAGCTTGTCTGTTCAAAGATCTGATTAACAAAATGAGGACCATTATCTGATCTTAATACTTCACATATTTCCCATCTAGGAAACACTTCTTGTACTAAAAACGTTGCTGCACAGGTGGAGTCTGGGTGTGTATACGGACCAGTTTCAATCCACCTTGAAAAGGGACAACCTATTACAATCATGTATCTATATACATTGCATACTTGAAGCATATCAACATAGTCGATATGCAAATGCTGAAAGGGGCCATTAGGTCTCGGAATAACTCCCCTCACTGTGCGCAGTGTGTGCCCAGCGGTAAACTTTTGGCATACGATGCAGTTCACTACATAGAATGCAACATGTTCTAACAAATTTGGTACAAACCAGTCCTCTGCAATAGTTGCAGCAAGGTTCTCTCTAGTTGTGTGTGCACGGTAGTGTAGCTGTTTCAGTGTCACCCTCAATAAGCTACAGGCATCACTGGTTTACCAGTGTCCTGTCTTGTCACCACAGTGCTTCAGAGGGGTTTAAAGAACACCCTCTTCGCATCCACAAGTCTTTTCCGTCTTGAGACGCTTCTCCTTGAACCTCTACCAGCTGTGTCCTAGACAGATTACTATAGCATTCTGACACACTCATCATTATCACCATTCTTTCATTTACATCAAGCATATCAACGTTCATCATTAAATTATCTGAATATGCAACAAGCTTGGCTTCATCTTCGGCTGTTTCATTTCCACGTGAGATAAAGTCTGTCTTTTAGTGTGAGCTGCTCAATTAATGACTGCGATGCCTACTGGGAGTTGTAGTGCCTTAATAAGCATGTCCAATAAGGCGGCATGCTGCACAGGAGTGCCATCCGCTCGGAGGTAGCCCCTCCTTTTCCAATGTACTAGACCTGCGTGTACCGTCGGCGTCACATAGGCAGAGTCACTGTACATTGTTATATCTTGATCTGCGTGATTTTCAAGCACAATTATCAGTGCCAATAATTCTACAGCCTGTGCTGAATAATGAGACAGTAGTCATGTACTTGCAAGTACCTGAAACTCCCCATTGGCTGTGTGCTTCGCCACAGCGGCACCTGTATATCTCTGTCCATTATCCTGATCGATATTTGAAGAACCATCAATAAAAACAATTTCTCCCCCTGCCAAAGCATTTTCTTTTATCCTAGGGATTTCATCATAGAATACATCATAGTTCGCACAATCGTGCACTTGCTCATCCTCGGTCAGTGGTTCAGCTACAAACATGGCAGGATTCACCATTCTGCATCGGACTATTTTGATCACCGGATTCGATATGACTACCTCATAGGCAGTAGCCCTTTGAGAAGTCAATGTGCCTTTCGGTTTCTCCAGAATGGCAAACAGTGCATGTTCAACAAATAACGTCATAAAGCATCCCATCACTATGCTGGCAGCCTTCTCAATGGTGAATGCGGTGGCTGCCAAAGATTGTTCACAAGGAAAGTGACCCTCATTACTGGGTCTTGAATCCCACTGTAATATGCAAGGGGCTTGTACCCCAATATGGTTCTCTGTGTGAGGACTGCTGTCATAACAGTGCCATCCGTGTGTGAAAACAAAAAGAATACCTCAGCTTAATTGGGAATTCCTAAAGCTGGAGCTGTGCAAATTGCTTTTTTCAATTCATCAAACCCTTCTTCCATTTTCTCAGTCCACACAACTTTCTCTTGCGTTGCCTGTGCTTTCTTTATAGCCTGCAATAAGGGCTTTACGTATAAACTGTAGTCAAAGACCCATGCTCAGTCCCAAAAATCGTTGCATGTGCTTAATCATGTATGGCTTTGTAGTTTTCAAAATAGCCTCAGCCCTTTCATGAGTAACCTTCTTTTTTCATGCAAAATCAACTGGCCTAAATACAACACTTCTTGTTGACAGTACTGTAACTTTTCTTTGTCAACTTTATATCCTTTGTCAGCAAGTGTAATCATCAGCTGAACAGAATCGCGTCTGCACTCTTCCTCAGTGGTGCTGCAAACTAAAATGTTATCTACGTATTGCAACACAACACTTTCTAAATCAATATTGCTTAAGTCCATCTGCAGGACTCTATTGAAAATCGATGGAGGCTCACAATACCCTTGAGGTAATCTTGTGCTTTTTAACTTAGTCTGACTGAACGTAAACAACGTCAGATCCTTTGAGTCTTTGTGCAAGGGGATTGAGAAAAACGCATTTTTCAAATCAATCACAGTAAAATTTCATGCTCCAACAGGTATGTTACATAAGATTGTAGCATGATTAGGAATAAGAAGGAACTTAGCTTCTACAATCTGGTTTATCGGGCGACGGTCTTGAATTAAACACCACAACCCCCCCTTAGATTTTTTGATAGGGTACATTGACGTATTATATGGTGACTCTGACGTCACCAAGATACCTTGCTCCACCATGGCGGAAATCGTCTTGAAAATACATTGTTCTTCCTCCCGAGACAAGGGATACTGTCGTGCTCGAGGAAAAATTGCTCCTGATTTCAATTCACTTCTCCAACCCCCTTCAATGGGCCTACGTCATAGGGGCCTGGGATCCATAATGAAACTGGCACTTTTGCCATGTCCTCATCAAAATACTCAGGACGCTTTGGTGCTATCATCATCTTCTGAGGAACCTCTCGTTTGATTGCTCTCACCCAATAAGTAATACTCATTTCAAATACTACTTTGTCATCAGATGGATGATCTCCAAACAAATCTTCATCAGTGACATCAGTCAATCTGTAACCTTCCCCAAAGGCTTTTACTGTGCACCATTGTCTGCCTTCATTGTCAACTCCATCAGGTATAGCTATTTCTCCTCGCACTATGACTGCTTGTAACTCCAAGGGAAAGACTCATCCCTCCTCTTCAAGCATAAGTATCCTTGGTCTAAATAAAAAATCATCAGATATCCTCACAGTCCTTTCCACTAAGCCTGGTAGCCATGTCAACAAAATGCATATCCCATAATGAAAAACTTCAGGTTTCCAACGGAACTGATCGTATGGTCATTTGTTGTGCAAATGCCATAATAAATTCACTCACATTTAAATAATGCATTCCCAGTGTTGAACACACTATGCCTTAATCAGTGAACGAAATTTTCATGTTCAACTTGGTCATTAAATCTCGACTCAATATATTGACAGGTGTCTGCCTGGAATATAGCAATGGCACTGACATGTCACACTCTCCTATAGAAACTGGTAATTCTTCAGTAAAAGGAACTCCACTTGTAGCTCCTGTGAAACCTTGAGTAGTTATGGCATTGCCAGACATTGAAAATGTTCCCTCTTGTATACATGAGTGTGTTGCACCCGTGTCCTCTAGAAACGAAAAACCTTTACCTCCTATACTGACGTCTACCCTCGGTTCCTCATGAGGATTCAGCATCACTGATAGTATTGAACACATCAAGTCTTTCAGTGAGCTGTCCTATTGTGGATACAGCCTTATTCCTGTACCCATGAAAGGATTCCCTCCCTCAACAGTGACAACCCCTATTCTAGGAGTCATTAACTGTCCTGTGCTCGTATTTTGTTGCATCTGCATGGGCAAATGCTGTGACTTTCCTTGTGGCGGATTCGTTGCTACCTGCTGTGTTTGCAAACCTTGCTGCATTCTAGGCGCATGTGCCTGTTGCACCGTTTGATTCTGAGCAAACCCATCTGCATTCCGCTGCAAATACACAGGCGGGTTTGAAGTCCCACCTCTTGAAAATTGACCATTCAGCACAAACCCTTGACTTCTACATAAACAAGCAAAATGTCCTGTCATACCACATGTCCAACATATAGGAGAAGGCCTTCTAGCCTGCCCATCCTACATATTTTGATTGTCACTCTGCATGTTTTGAAACCCACCTTGATTGTTCTGGAAATTTCCCTGATTATTCTGCCAATTCCCTTGATTATTCTGAAAACTTCCTCAAAATCCTCCCCTTCTTCATGGTGCAAGTCCATTATTGCCTTCGTCAAACTGCCTTTCATTATTCATCAGTGGCATGTTTACTACTTGCTGTGAATTCGATCCATCTCCACTAGTCAACATTGCCCCTTCAATGGCATACTTGGATAATTTCTTCTGCACTAACTTTGCCTCTTCGCCTTTCCTAGCATCATCTTTCTTGCGATTCTTTTCCTGCAAGAGTCTGCAGTAATGCGCGATGGTCAGCTGAATTTCCGACCATGGTTTCGCTTCCATGCCCACTAACGTCTTGAGCTGCTTCTGTAATGGGTCTGGCAGCCCTTGGCACAGTATATGATAGAACACAGGTATAGCTTTTCCCCAAGCCTCACGTTTCTCCAAAGCCCACTGTTCTTGAAAATTCTGAATGTAAACAAGCAGGTCATCCCCTTCCTGCATCTTTTTCAAAATTATAGCTCCCATATCTGACGTGTCCGGATATAGAACTCTAAGCGCTTTCCAGACTGCGGCTCTGCAGTTATTGAACGTTGCTCCGTCATGAGCAGTGTTAACTGTGGTAACACCAGCATATTCTGCTCTTGACCAAACATCATCAGCTCTTTCCCCAAGGATGGCAATCAGGCGACCCTTTTGTCCCCTATAGCCAACGTATTTCCTCTTGTCATCTTCTCTATCTCGTGTATCGATTTCCCAGCGCCAGAAGTTAAACTCTGGAGTTTGCAACTTAAATTATCTTTGTCCATCTGGGGCCAAGGTATATACTGTGGTCTGGCCCCCCCTTTCTCTAGCAAGGGAAACTGTTAAACCCCAAGCTCACTCTCATCTCCCATTGTCTGTCTGTCCATAGCAGAGACAATGGTTCCGCATCACCTTCTTCCTGGCAGCGACCATAACCTGCGTACATAAGGTGGCGACTCCCACCTCTCACCATGGGGTTGCCCTTTAGGTCAATCTGACTGCGTCAATGATTCTGACGCCCGAGGTATAGGTAAGCCTAGACCCGACCATTTTACTTCCTTATCCATTGCAAAACATTCCTCGGGACCGCATGCATCACCTCTTTCCTCCCCACGGAAGTTGTCTCTGTCTTTGTCCGACATTTCTTGTGTCCAACTCGTATAACTTCGCTTTTCCTCATCTCTTTTTAGAGTTAGCCTATCTAAAGACAACTCTTTAGGCTTGCCACTACATGAGGCTCCCTCTGTGTCGTACAACTGTATACTCTCGAGTGTATCACTCTTTCCCTTCCCCTTTAATTCTTTCCTGGCTCTCATGTCATGATAAACTTTATCGATTGCTTCCCCAATGCTTCTAGAGTCGAACACGTCCACTAGACTTGCTCTGGACAGGCCTGGCTATGACTCGTACTCTGGGAAAAAACTCTTCTATATCCTGCCATGCTACTTCTGGATCAGGATTCATTACTTCCTTCTGCATGCAATCAAGATCACATGCTCTCTGCCTTCCCTTTCGTTCTATATCATCGTCAAGCTCTCTGCGTTTCCTTGCTTCCTCTCTCACCCTGTCCCTCTTTTTTCTTCATATCCCTTCCCTCGTTTGCCCTTCTTATCTCTTCATCCTTTCGCCTTTGTATTCTTTTTCTTTCTAATCTTTCCTATTCTGTGAATGCCCTCTGTCTGTTATCATGTTTTCTTTGCTCCCCTGCTCTTTCCTGTGTCTTCATTTGCTCATCTTGATACAACTGCTCCCGTCTTTGTCTATCTTTCCTTTTCACCCCTTTTTCTTTCAATTGTTCCTCCCTTTCTTTATCGCTTTTGTCCTGCTCGTCTCAATCTTCTGTTTGCCTTATGCCCTCGATGCCTTTACCATCGAGTTTAAGCAAACTATGACCACCCATCCATTTGTTCTGTAGAAGTGCTAATTCATCAGTTTTATCTCTTTCTCCCTTCCATTTCTTTATTTCCCTTTCTATATCTAAGGATGCAATTTCTCAATCACTTCTCTCCTTATTGCATCTCTCCTTGTCCTTCTGGACCTTAGAGATTACATCTTTCTCAGTATTTTTCTCTGGGCCCTCATCGCTGCTTTGCGCAGGCGACTCATATGCCGGGTTACTATACCCCGTTGCTGCCCTAAACTCCCTTAATGGGTACAGCCCATTGTGTTTCTTGTTTCTTGCTGTCTAATTCAGGCGGGGCGAGAGGGAGCAGAAGGCTCCTCACCCCCTTCTTTGCATAAATTAAGCATCCAATCTACAGGAGGCTGTTCATCATTCTCCTCCTGGTACATTTTCCAGAGATCTAAGCTCGCTAGTCGCTTGTCTAGTTTTTTACCAGTATACGCTGTATGTGTCATGTGCTGCAGGACCGCCTTCGATACTGACCCTCCTTGTGGCCACGGCATAAACATTTCCTCTGCAGTCCCTTAACCCATTCCACGCTATACTGTCTAAGCTTGGGGGTATGTTTCGGCAATTGCTTGCAGAGGTGCACAAATGCAGTAACATCCTCCATTTTTTTGACTCGTCACTCTTGACTGTCAATACTCGCTTTCACTTGTTACATATTTCAAAAGGTAAGTTTCAGAAAAACAAAACAATATGAGCATGCACCAATCGTTGCAGGCTCGAAACCCTGTAAATCAGGTTTTTTCTTTAATCTTGCTAGAAAAAACACCATCAACTGAAGTTTAAATAATCAATTAACTTTGCGTTTCTCCTCCTTTCATCAATCAATTTCATCTTTATTTCATCATCAATACATAATAACATAAAACAGACAGACAGATATACTCGACTGGCCACATCCATCTCTTATCTCTTACAGTCTTTTTTCCTGCCCTCTAAACATACTCCTACAGAGTTTAGATTGTCCTCCTTAGATTCGTCTTTAACCAAATCCGTTTTCTGTGTTATCCATATTAAAAGGGCTCTAGGCACAGCTTCTTCTGTAACGTTCTTTAAAACGCGGGCACAGGGCGTATTCCTGGTCTCTCCTCACGGTACCTCTTAATTGCTTGGCCTCTCCTCAAGTCAATTTTCTACTCAATATTTGACACTCTTATTCTAAAGTTACATTTACCCCAGCCTCCGTCCGTTACTCCTTTTCCCCTTATCTTATCACTTTTCTTCACTCATTGCCCATATATTTCTTTTGCCAGCTTTCTCAGTTCTTATTTACCATTTGCATTTGCATCGTCCAACTTTACTGGACGGATTTACACGAAATTTGCAATGTCTATGGGAAAAAACAAAAGTTTGTCATCAATGACATTTGTGATGTCATCTTTGATGTCCTGGGTGTTAGTGTTAGCAGTGCACGGTGGCGCGAGTTATGGTTGCTTATCTTACCATAACTGCCGAAGTTCAGGGGTTTTTCGGTTTTACTTTGAACCATAACGTCCCTTTAATAAAGTTTTTTTACTGAATTTCATAGCTTTTTAGTAGCGCAACTTATCCATAACGTCCCTTTAACAAAGTTTTTTTACTGAATTTCATAGTTTTTTATTAGTGCAACGTAACCATAAAGTCCTTTTCAATGGAGGAAGACCACTAGCATCCTAGGTTCTCAAAGTGGGAACCCGGGGTGGTAAAAAAAAGATTTTTCTTCCCAAACCGGGGCGCCGCACGCAGGCGTCCCGGTGTAGAAAGGAAAATCTTTTACCAAGATGGACACCAGGGAAAGGGAAGGCAGGGTGTATAAAGAGAACACAACAGGCTATCGGCGGGGGTCGGGAAGACCAGAAGAGAGACACGGGGCATGAGCAAGGGGTGGAAAGAAGGGAGACACGGGGCATGAGCGGGAAAGTAGGGAGACACGGGGCATGAGCGGGGGGTAGGGGGAGAAGAAGGGAGACATGGGGCATGAGCGGGAAAGAAGGGAGACACGGGGCATGAGTGGGGGTGGGAGGGGAAGAAGGGAAACACGGGGCATGAGCGGGGTGTGGGGGTGAACAGGGGAGACACGGGCCATGAGCGGGGGGAAAAGGAGGGAGACAGACACAGAGCATGAGCAGGCCTGGGGGTGAACAGGAGAGACACGGGGCATGAGCGGGGGTAGGGCAAGGTGGGGCCCCCACCCCCGCTCATGCCACGTGTCTGCCCTTTTCCAACAGTGCAGACACGGGGCATGAGAGGGGGGTGGGGGGGAAAGAAGGGAGACACAGGGCATGAGCGGGGAGTGGGGGGAAAAGGAAGACACGGGGCATGAGTGGGGGGTGGGTGGTAACAGGAGGAAGACACAGGGCATCAGGGAGGAGTGGAACAAGAGGTCAACAAGGGGCATCATAGGAGAGGGGGCCAAGAGGAAGACACAGGGCATGAGCAGGGGGTGGGAGGGAACAGGAGGAAGACACAGGGCATCAGCGAGGAGTGAGGGGGCAGGAGGAAGACACGGGGCATGAGCGGGGGGTGGGGGGAACAAGAGGTCAACAAGGGGCATCAAAGGAGGGGGGGACAAGAGGAAGACACGGGGCATGAGCGGTGGTGGGGGGCAACAGGAGAGAGACACGGGGCATGAGCGGGGGGTGGGGAAAACAGGAGACAGACATGGGGCATGAGCGGGGGGGTGGGGAGAACAGGAGACAGATACGGGGCATGAGCGGGGCTGGGGGGGAACAGGAGACAGACACGGGGCATGAGCGGGGGCCAAAGAGAGAGACACGGGGCATGAGCGGGGGGTGGGGGGGAACAGGAGACAGACACGGGGCATGAGTGGGGGGGCAACAGGAGAGAGACACGGGGCATGAGCGGGTGGGAGGAACAGGAGACAGACACAGGGCATTAGCAGGGGGTGGGGGGTACAGGAGACAGACACGGGGCATGAGCAGGGGGTGTGGGGCAACAGGAGAGAGACACGGGGCATGAGCGGGTGGGGGAACAGGAGACAGACACGGGGCATGAGCGGGGGGCAACAGGAGAGAGAGACACGGGGCATGAGCGGGTGGGGGAACAGAAGACAGACACGGGGCATGAGCGGGGGGTGGGGGTACAAGAGACAGCCACAGGGCATGAGCGGGGGGTGGGGGGCAACAGGAGAGAGACGCGGGGGGTGGGAGCAACAGGAGACAGACACAGGGCATAAGCGGGGGAACAGGAGACAGACACGGGGCATGAGCGGGGCGTGGGGGGAACAACAGACACGGGGCATGAGCTGGGGAGAACAGGGGACAGACACGGGGCATGAGCGGGGGGTGGGGGCAACAGGAGACAGACACGGGGCATGAGCAGGGGGTGGGAGGAACAGGAGACAGACACGGGGCATGAGCGGGGGGTGGGGAGAACAGGAGACAGACACGGGGCATGAGCGAGGGGGTGGTGGGCAACAAGAGAGACACGGGGCATGAGCAGGTGGAGGGAACAGGAGACAGACACGGGGCATGAGCGGGTGGGGGGAACAGGAGACAGACACGGGGCATGAGCGGGGGGTGGGGGTGAACAGGGGAGACACGGGCCATGAGCGGGGGGAAAAGGAGGGAGACAGACATGGAGCATGAGCGGGGGTGAACAGGAGAGACACGGGCATGAGCGGGGGTAGGGCAAGGTGGGGCCCCCACCCCCGCTCATGCCCCGTGTCTGCCCTGTTCCAACAGTGCAGACACGGGGCATGGGCGAGGGGTGGGGGGGGAAACAAGGGAGACACAGGGCACGAGCGGGGAGTGGGGGAGGAAGGAAGACACAGGGCATGAGCGGGTGGTGGGGAGGAAGAAGGGAGACACGGGGCATGAGCGGGGGGTGGGTGGAACAAGAGGTCAACAAGGGGCATCATAGGAGGGGGACAAGAGGAAGACACGGGGCATGAGCAGGGGTGGGAGGGAACAGGAGGAAGACACAGGGCATCAGCGAGGAGTGGGGGGATGGGAGGAAGACACGGGGCATGAGCGGGGGGTGGGGGGTAACAAGAGGTCAACAAGGGGCATCATAGGAAGGGGGACAAGAGGAAGACACGGGGCATGAGCGGTGGTGGGGGCAACAGGAGACAGACACGGGGCATGAGCGGGGGTGGGGGCCAACAGGAGAGAGACACGGGGCATGAGCGGGGGTGGGGGGTAACAGGAGACAGACACGGGGCATGAGCGGGGGTTAGGGGGTGGGGGGAACAGGAGACGGATACGGGGCATGAGCGGGGGTGGGGAGAACAGGAGACAGACACGGGGCATGAGCGGGGGGCGGAGGGGAGGGGGAGAGACACACAGGGCTAGAGCGGGGGTGGGGGGAGGGAGAGAGACAATGGGCATGAGCAGGGGTGGGAGATGGAGAGACACACGGGGCATGAGCGGGGTGGGGGGAGGGAGAGAGAGACACAGGGCATGAGCGGGGGTGGGGGAGGGAGAGAGACACACGGGGCATGAGCGGGGGTGGGAGGGGGAGAGACACACGGGGCATGAGCGGGGTGGGGGGAGGGAGAGAGACACACGGGGCATGAGCGGGGGTGGGGGGATGGAGAGAGACACATGGGGCATGAGCGGGGGGTGGGCGGGAGGGATAGAGACGCGGGGGGTGGGGGGAGGGAGAGAGACACGGGGCATGAGCGGGGGGGTGGGGGGAGGGAGAGAGACACACGGGGCATGGGGGGAGGGGGAGAGACACACGGGGCATGGGCGGGGGTGGGGGGAGGGAGAGAAACACACGGGGCATGAGCGGGGGTAGGGGGGGAGAGAGACACGGGGCATGAGCGGAGGGTGGGTGTGAGGGGGAGAGACACATGGGACATGAGCGGGGGTGGGGGGAGGGGGAGGGAGAGAGACACACGGGACATGAGTGGGGGTAGGCGGGAGGGAGAGAGACACACGGGGCATGAGCAGGGGGTGGAGGGAGGAGAGAGACACACGGGGCATGAGCAGGGGGGTGGAGGGGAGGGAGAGAGACACACAGGGCATGAGCAGGGGTGGGGGGAGGGAGAGAGACACACGGGGCATGGGGGGGAGGGGGAGAGACACACGGGGCATGGGCGGGGGTGGGGGGAGGGAGAGAGACACATGGGGCATGAGCGGGGGTAGGGGGGGAGAGAGACACGGGGCATGAGCGGAGGGTGGGTGTGAGGGGGAGAGACACATGGGACATGAGCGGGGGTGGGGGGAGGGGGAGGGAGAGAGACACACGGGACATGAGTGGGGGTAGGCGGGAGGGAGAGAGACACACAGGGCATGAGCAGGGGGTGGAGGGAGGAGAGAGACACACGGGGCATGAGCAGGGGGTGGAGGGAGGAGAGAGACACACGGGGCATGAGCGGGGTGGGGGGAGGGAGAGAGACACATGGTGCATCAGAGGGGGTCGGGGGGAGGGAAGAGAGACACACAGGGCATGAGCGGGGGGTGGGGGGAAGGAGAGAGACACACAGCGTTTGTGTGCAGGCGGCAGATCCCGCTCCTCGGCCCTCCGCTGGCCATCGTGTGCCGATGGCATGAGCGGGGGGCTGGAGGAACAGGGGAGACACGGAGCATGAGTTCGGGTGGGGGGACAAGAAGGACACACGGGGCGTGAGCGGAGGTGGGAGGAACAGGAGACAGAGACGGGCGGGGGCGGACTTACTGTGCAGGCGGCACATCCCGCTCCTGATGACAAAGCCTCTCATGCGAGGAACAAAGATGGCGGGCGTCTCTGAAGCCAGACGCACTGCACGCTTTCACTGCATCCAATGAGAGAGCACGTCAGATGTCCGCCGACATCACGCAAGCTGCTTGCCCAATCACCGTCCTGTCCGCGGAGTGAACAGGGAAGTGTGTCCGCGAAGCGAACACAGATCACTAATTTTTTTCACTTACATTTTTGTCATTTTTTTTTAAAACTACTGGATGGATTTACACCAAATAAAGCAAAGCACGCTTTCGGGACCAAGCCGCCGCTCCTGCCGCAAATTTGGTGTAAATCCGTCCAGCGGTTTGGGCTGTAGGCGTGAGCAAAGTTTTTTCCCATTATGTCTATGGGAATAAAACAAAAGTTTTGGGACCCCCCCCATAATTTTTCCCCCCCTGGACGAATCCTCACCAAACTATGCAAAAAAATTCAGAGTGGGCCATATACTTTTTTTGCAAAGTTTGGTGAGGATTCGTCCAGGGAGAGGGAAAAGTTGCTGTTTCCATAGGAAGAGCACTTTTTGGGCGGCTTATAACTTCGCTCTCACTGGACGAATCCTCACCAAACTTCGCAAAAAAAGTATATGGCCCACTCTGAATTTTGCAAAGTTTGGTGAGGATTTGCCCAAGGGGGGCAAAGTTATAAGGGGGTTCCAAAAAATTATTTTTTTCCCATAGACTGAATGGGGAAAAAAACTTTGCTCACGCCTACAGCCCAAACCGCTGGACGAATTTTCACCAAATTTGGACCAGGAGCAGCGGCTTGGTCCCGAAAGCGTACTTTTGCAAATTTGGTGAAAATCCGTAGTTTTTTTTTAAATGACCAAAAAGTAGGTCATAAAAAATTAGTGATATCTGTGTTCGGTCCGCGGACACACTTCCCTATTCGCGCCGCGGACAGTGTCCTGATTGACCAATCGGCTTGCATGATGTCTGCGGACATGCAACATGTTCACTGATTGGATGGCGTGGAGCATGAAGCGCGTCAGATTTTCTGTAGCGCCCGCTATCTTGGGTTCGCCGACATCCGCGGACAGCGTGGTGAAACTTGCTTTAAAATTTGTATTTAGCAAAGTGTGTTGGTGTGTAAGAGTGTTCGGGCAGGGTGGGAGAATATGAGATAGGTTAAATGTTGTGTTTTTTTATGTGGTAGACGCTCTTGTTGTGTTCGATTTGTCTGCGGACAACACGGCTGTTCTGAAACGTTCTAAATAAACTAAATGGGGGGTGTTCTGAGGACGCAATATGTGTCCGTTTTGTTCGCAAGCACGCTGAAATTGTTCTAAGAACACTTGCGGTGTCCTGAAATGTTCGTAAATAAACAAAATGGGGGTGTCCTGAGGACGCTGTCCGTATTGTTCTCTGGCAAGTTGAATGTGTTCTAAGAACACTTGTGTTGTCCTGAAATGTTCGTAGGGGTTGTCCTGAAGACGCTGTCCATATTGTTCGCTGGCAAGTTGAATGTGTTCTAAGAACACTCATAATGTCCGCGGACATTACAAGTTTCCATAGGCCATAGTTGAAATGTTTGACTCTATGGGAGTGATATGCTGCGGTGGTTGTGGCCAGGGCTTAGAGTCTTGGGTGCATGGCCAAATGGCCATTTGGCCATGCACCCAAGACTCTATGCCCTGGCCACAACCACCGCAGCATATCACACTAATAGTTGCCTATAACTTTGAGTCAAAAACAAATTTATAAGGAACAAAGTTATAAGCCATTATGGGTGTGATATGCTGCGATGGTTGTACTTATTATAATATACTTACTGTTTGGTTTAGTAACTGGAGTACATGTATTTGTTGTTCATTTCTGTGATAAAAGAAAATAGCATGTTAGTATTAGTATTTTGTAATGACTTATTACATTGTATATTCAACAATTTTTTTTGTTTTTTTGGACCCTCATATTTAGTAGATTACAAACCAGAATACTGTGCAATTTCCTCAGTTTCTGTGTTTGTTGCTAAAGTCATTGGGTCAGTGGGAGAAAAAAAAATCCATGTTGTATTAAAAAAATACCCTTTTCTGTTATGGTACAGTTTATTTGTTTGTTTGTTTCCAGTGTTCACTTGTTGTTTCTGGCTAATGATTTATACATTGGCTTGTTGCAGTTTTTTGGAGCAGTAACATTTATTTGTTTGGATATTGTAAAATTTTGGGACAGTTAGATACCAATTGGCGTATTCTAACTGTCTATTTTTTGCTCCAATTTAGTGGTATTCATTGATCTGATTAGGTGTTGTAGAATCTTTGGGCAGTTAGATAGCTTTTGGAATATTTTAACAGTTTATATTTTTTACTATAAGTTTACTTAAGGTTTAAGTACAGTTTAGTTATCAAATTTTGGTTTTAAGAACAATAAATAAGCATTTGTAAGATTTGCTGGTAATCTCTACTTTAGAGTAATGGTATTATCATTACATTCAAACCATCCACATTTCTTTTTTATATATGCAGTGTAGTGCCCTGAATTGGTTGTGGCTACTGCGTGGTAGATTATACCTATTATTGTGAAGGTTTTCTTACCAAGTGATATTTGACCATGTGTGAATCCAGTCAGCTTGCAGTTGTTTTTGGTACCATCTGCAAGGTAACGTAGAAGCATTAGTATTACGTATTTACTATGTGTTTGTATTACTAACGTGGAGCGATTATCCGAATTGCAGGTAGTACATAATCTACCATGGTTTGCATTTTGTACAAGTTGCTGAAATGGAATGGATTCACAATTAGGTATTGATATATGTATTTGAAGCGTTCATCTGGGATTTCTTCTTCTGTCACATTGTTGCAGAGAGTGCATGTATGTTTCCACATATATGAAATCTGGAAGATTTCATTTATAGGTATGTTTTTATTTTCCAGTACTTGTAGTAAGTACATTAGAAATTCTTGTGGATCTTCGTGTGAGTTTATAGTGAATTTAACCATTCCAGCACAGTAGTCCAATTGTTGTCTTATTCCATAAACACTATATGTGTTATCAGGATTGTTTGTTGCATTTCTGTGAAGTACTAATATTTGCAAACACAATTGGTCTGTACTGTGTAAGTAAATGTTGTCAACAATTGGTGGCAATTGAAATAGAATATGTATTGCTACATTTGCGTAGCAACTTACTCCAACTATATTTGAGAGTTTAAATGAACCAGGTAGTTCTGTTTCTGATTGATTTTTTTTTTAGTTTGTCTTCCTTCTTTGATGAAGTACCTGGTTTACTTTCCCTAATGGGTTCTTTTATGTTTGTGGTACTCTTCATGAAGTTTTAGTTTCTTTTACTCTCTTTGGAGGATTTGCAGTGACATCCTGTGGCATTTCTGTTTGATTTAGTTTTCTTATACAACGTTTTACTTTTTGTGGTACAGAATATGTGTTTAGATGGGGGGTGTATAGTGAGCGAAGTCTATTGTATCCTAAAATGCAAGGAATATCAGCGTTTACTTTACTTGCATCAAAGTTGATTAGAAATAGACCGTCAAGTGTACGTAAGCGTGATAGTGCTAGGTAGCTCATGCCTTCTTTAAAGACTGTGTTACCAATGTCTATCATTGCTTTGTCTAGGGTAAGACCTTGTGATTAAAGAATGGTGACTGCGTATGCAAGAATTAGAGAAAATTGTTCTCTGCGTACATACATGTCTTTGAAGAGAAGGACTCGAGCTGTTGAGCGTCCTATCCTTTTTACTTCTGACAGTTTGTCAAAGAGAATATTGACAAACTGAATTTTGTTGTCACTTGGGTATGTTTGAAAGCCAACAACTGTACCCAGTGCTCCATTAACTAGTCCTTGGTCCACGTCAAGGTTACGTGTAAGCATTACTCTGCAATTTAAGGATACTTTTAATATCTTTTCCAGGCCTGCTGTGTTTGAGATTGATTTTTCTAAACTATTTAGTCTTGTTGTGGCTTGGTCACACATGGGTAGTGATACCATGTACATCTAGTTTGTCTGTGGCGCTAATTTCCATTATTGGTTGCATTTCTTTATTTAACATTATTTCATTGAATTTGAAACAGCTTGCAAGAGTTGGCATTAAGGCCATACAATTGACATTTGTGTGGGCTAATTGTTCCATAACATCTGTAGCACATGCATTATCACCATAAAGTGCATGAATGTGCCGGGTTTTCAATATTGCTTCTGCTTCTCTAAAAAGTATACCAACTCTGATAGTTTTTAAGATGTTGGCATAAGTGAGATCTGCAGATTGCTGCAGGTTTTCTGTTAATTCTCTGTATTGGAAATGTTGCCAAAGGTTGACAATTCCAATGCTGCCAACAGTTTTAGGGCAGAGTTTGTGTCCTAATGTTTTAAAAATAGGCTCACCTTTTACTGGTGTCAATTGAAGAAGATCTCTGAAAACAATAATGTGTTTTCCTGCATAGAGCTCTTCATAGTTTGTTTTGAGTACTTCTTGTAATCTGAGGTGAATCAAAGCCAACATTAGGTTGGACACCATGCTCACTTCATCTATTAGAAGCATATTCATTTGTTTCAATACTCTGCGTAGTTCCATTGCAGCTTCTGTAGAAGGTTTGTAATAGTCTAATTTGTTTTGGTGTTCTACTGGCAGGAGTAGTAATCGGTGTAAAGTGACACCACCTATGTTGTAGGCAGCTAAACCTGTGGGGGCAGTGACAACAGCTGACAGTTTGTTGTTTGTCAATTGTTGAAGGAAATTCCTGATGATTTTGATTAGGAATGTTTTGCCAGAACCAGCTTCACCACTGACTTACAATAGTATAGATTTGTAATTTTGGCAGGTGCATTCCTTGTTTTCATGTTGTACACCATGTGCAATTTCTTTTGTTACTTCTTGAAAAATGCTATGTTGCTCATTGTTTAGTTTTGATTGTAGTATAGTTAAGTCTTCTTTATCATCATACTGACACATGGTGTTTTCTACTTCTATCATAGCTAATTCTACCTCATTTGTCATTAGTGGCTCTCCCAGTGGTTCTTGGCTTCCTGTTACAGAAGGTTGACTACTGTCAGGAGTGTCCTCATCTAGTTGGGCCTGGAGTTCTTCTTCATGTTGCTGTTCATTGTGCAACATTGTTTTGTACTGTGTAAAGTTTACATCAGTTATAGTGCTTTCATTTGCTTTGAAAGTGTCTTCATATGAGTCATAGTTATCTAGTATTTCTTCTTCTTTTTTCTCCATGGTTTAAAGAGTTGTAGCAGCGACATGCAATATACTTCTTTATTTTGAGGACTCTTTAATGACAATTTTATATGATTAATTAAATTTGGTTTGGTGAGTTTTACTAAGCTGCCTTCACAGTTTGTCACTCTGTAATTACCATTTTTTTCATCAGGTTTTATATTATTTTGTATGTGTAGTTTTGGGCTATGTGGTATAGACACATGGTTTCCAAAGTGGTACTCCTGTTTGGGTAGTATGTGTCCAATAAATTGTTTTTTAAAATGTCTTGGCTGTTGGGATCATGTTTGGCTATTGTTTCTATATCTTCGTATGATTTTAGAACTCTTTTTCTAGATTTAGCTGGATCAAGACTTAGCCATACTATATTTTCAGATTTACCATACAGTGCAGTACCAGTTAAACGACCAGCTGCTTCATAGGATCCACATTCTCTATGGGACAGCAATTTTATGCCCAGGCGGTATAGTTTTTGAGACACTGCAGCTCTGTCCTTTCTGCTTTGGTTAAGTATGCTGTGACATATCGTGCAACTGCAGTACAATTGTCTGCAATGTACTGCACATCTATGTTTGCATTCCATAAGTGGGCAATGATTGCATTGTAATCATTGATATATTTTTCTTCTTCTTTTCATGTAATATGTATTTTTAGGTGACTTACCTTTAACACTATGTCTAACTGAAGACATGAGGTTGTTCACTTGACCTGTATTTGTAACTGGTCTAGGGAAACCAAATCGGCATTTGGTGTAGTATTTCCCTTTGTTTTTGTATTTGCGACGACAATATTTACCACAGTTGTGTCTTTGAAATTGTAAAATTTGTGCATGAAGATCACTATTGACATATTTTTCAATAAACTGTAAAACAGTGGCATCACTGTCTTGACCAAATTTAGGAGCATCTTTAATCCATAAAAGCATGTGGATATGTGGTGCTCCTCTGGCTTGGTATTCTTTTCTCCAAAAGAAGTGTTGCAAATAAAATGTAGCATAGCAATGAAGCGATGGTGAAAATATCTTGAAACATTAACAGGATCCAGAAAACAAAGTTCTCCAGGTGTTAGTATATCTAGGTTTGTTTTGTTTTTGTTTGATATGCGTAGGAAATCATGTAAATCTTTCCATGCATATTCTGCACAACTTAATGTAACAAACCAAGTGGGTGGGCCAAGATTTCTGATCATGCAACGTACATCTCTGTGACGTCAAAACCAGTACTCTTTGGTACCACACATATTTGCTAATAGATTTGTAATATTTGATTGTAAAACCTCATCTTTTTTTTGCACTTTTTTGTAATAATTGTGTAGCTGTCATATTTTGAAAGTGTGATCCTGATTTTAATGTGTGCAACTCCGTAACATAAAGTTGCTAGTTCACTTTCAGAGAGTAGGTGGAATATGTATTCCACATTTTGTCTAAATCTAGGATCTTCAGAATACATCCGTAATGAGCGGTATTCTGATGCTGATATTTGAATAGGTCTATCATCGTACCTTCCTCCTTTGCCAGTAGGAAAGAGTAGAGGAAAAACACGTGCTTCTATACTTTTTTCCCATATGCTGATTGGTGATCCTTTTGTTTGACGCATTTGGCACGTTTCTAGTGCATCTTCTATGGTGTCATTAGAGTGCAATGGATGAATTGTATAATGGTCTAAAGTGTTTGATATTGTAGCAGGATCTAGGAGCTCAAATTGACCAGCTTCTTGTGTCTCTTGAATTATTTCAGTTGTATCCTTCAAGTTTTCTTCAATATTAATTTCTTTGTAATATTCATTATTATCTTTAAGATATTGCAAGGCTTCTCTAACTTTATGTAAATCTCCCAGATGTTGCCAAATTTTTTTGTCTTTTGTAGGTACTCCATTTACCAAGATAATTAAAGATTGTTGCATTGGACGTTGCACTCCTAGAGTGTGCACATTTTCTTTTAGGTGTAATGGTAAATACACTACTTTTCCACGAATACCTTTCACTAATTCAGAGGGAGGTAATTTGCAGTTTTTGGTTGAAGGCGTATTATTTCTTGAAATGGGTGCACTGTTTGAATTATGATGCTCTCATATAAATTAAGTTGTTGAAGGGGTTTTGGTAGTGGATATAATTCCAAATTATTTGTGATAGCACGTGAAGGAGTTTGGTTGTTGTCCAGTTTTGTAGTGCAGTAACTACAAAGTATTACGGGGTCAGTTATTTCGTATTTGTTTTCAGCTATAAGGTAGAGAGCAAATTCAAACCATTTAGAATCTTCATTGTCTTCTATTTTGTATGATAGGTCTACAGTTTTTGTGTTAATTTTATAAAAAGTTCTGCGGCAACACACACACATGGTTTGATACTTCAGCTGATGTACTTTTAAATTTGAACATTTCTTTTTTGTATGTGTTTAGTAAAAGGTTGCCATGTGTAGAATTGTTACTAATTTGGTTTACAGCTATTTCATTCTGTAAGTGGGTTTCACTTCCAAAATATTTTTTCTGGATATAGTCGATTTCTTCTAGTAGGCCTTTTGCTGTACCATGTAGAAGAATGTTATTTAAATTGGCTAGTGCTAAAGCAGGACTTTTAGCATAGTACAGTTTATAAACTAGATTTCTTATAGTTGAATGATGTGTTGATATCCTTTTGATATCATGGAAGGTGGTTTTGCAAATAGGTCATGTAATGCAGGCCAATGAATGTCCTTGTAGTCCTGTGTACTTGCATACTGGACAGGTATTCATATTTTGCAGTAGTTTAATTTTGATTTTGTCTTTACTTTTCACATATTGATTGAGGAATTGGCGTAAAGACTTGAAAAATTGTTTGGGAATGTTATACATTGACGTGCATGACCATTTGTACACTAGACGTTCTGATTCAGTTGACTGGAGGGGTAATTCTATGTTTTCAGGACATATTTTTGTAAGGTGTACTTCTTGTTCCATTATGGTATTATTAACTTTTTCATAACCTCGACCACTGCTATGTATGGCAATTGTGTTTATTTGCTTTTGTTTGTACGCTTCTTCATTAAAGTATGGTTCTGTGCTCGTAGTGTGATTCCATTCACCTCCGCAGATACTTAAGAAGTTCTTTCTGTTGACATTTAGTTTATTGAGAAGTCTTTTTTGTAATTTAATTTAGTTATTAGTTTTGTTAGTGGTTTCATTTTGTTTAACACTAAAATAAATAACTTTCTTTTGAAAAGAATTGCACTGTCTATCAACGCTTCTAAGATTAATTTCCTACGATAGGTTTTAAGCGCTGAACCTGGTTTCTCTCCTGTTTTTATAAGATTTTGAAGGACTTTGTGACGGAAAATTTTGGCTAAAATACTTTTCTTGGTATGCTTACTTTGAACTATATCAAGATTTAAAGAAGCAGTTTTATCTGTAGTGATAGCTGATTTTCTGCTAATTATTTTTTGGTTTGGTTTATATTTTGATAGAGGAGGCAAAGTTTTTGTACTTGAAACTTCTTTTGTTTCACTAAATGACTATTAGCTGTTTTTTTTCAACTTTTTTTACAAATTGTGCTAGAGATGGATGCTTATGTTGGACACTTATTTTCATTTGCTCTACTTCTGCGTTATTTCTACGGACTTGATTTTTGGTAGGCATTATTTAGGGTCTGTTGGGGTGTTCTGCTATGTATGTGTGCTGTGTGCATGAGTGTTTGAGTAAGATGATAAAGATGTATGTAATGGTGTGTGATTGTGCATTGGGAACTACAACTAGTAGGGATGGGTATTCTTGAATTAATGTGTTACTAAACTGGGTTTCAGATGACAGAAAAAAGTAAGCTAGTGGTGTGGAGAAGTATAAATAGTATATCTAATGCTATACAATTAAAACAGTTGTTTGTTCTATAACATCTGAATTCTAGTGGTTGAGTTGGGTAATTTGTGTTTCGAAAAATAGGAATTTGTGGGCCATTCTGGCTGTAAATCGCTGTTCAAGACATGGTGATTTTTGGACAGAATTTTGCAGAATATCTATTTTTAGGCACAGAAATAGCATGAATTAACCTTAGTGTGTTTGAGTAATAATACAAATATTATGGTGATATTCTACTTACTTTTTTTCTAAAATGAACAGGTTACTTCTTAGTTGTTCTTTGTACTTCAAATTCGGTTGCTTCTTTTCAGGAGAATGGTCTTCACTGCAATTGTAAAAGAAACAAATTAGTAATTTTGTTTGTATATAGCACTGTTTTTAATTTAGACATTGATTTTTTTAATTGAAATCCTCAGCGCCTTCCTCAAAACCATTAAAACTATCTTATTTACATAAGATATGTCACACCAGTTGAATACATATGATATGTTCTTAATGAACAAATTGTATTGCAATGACTAACTGTAGCAAACAAAATATCTTTACTAAGTCTTGTGAAATTCATAATGTACCACTGAATACAATTATTCCTGTAACTAAGCTCTTCCAAGTAATAGTGCCTCAATGTCACGGGCTGCTTGTCCTATATAAATGTAAGTAATTAAATAAATAAATAAATTTAAAAGAAATTATGTAATTGCACAAGTATTATTGTTTGAGATTTGAACATAGAGTGTGCATGCAATTTTGTTTGACTATATGTAGTCTATATATTTCATTTCAAAAATGTTAGTTTAACATGATTTGAGTGTGTGTGTGTGTATAAAGAAATTAAATAGTATAAAGATTTGTAAGTGACAGTTGATTTTAGGAGATTGAAAAAAAGACAGTAGATTCATTTTACAGATTATACAAGCTAAATGTCAGTTAGAAAATGGGTTCATGTACTGTACAGAAAATATAAATACCTGTAGTTTGTGTTCATGCATATGGATATGCATGGAGCTGCAAGTAGAAATCTTGGAGACTTGTACAGTATTTCTTGTAGATGGTGCTTGCCAATGAAATGACACTTGTATTCAGAGAGATTCACAGTACATTTGCAGTGCTGATCTATGATGATGCAGTTAGATGTAGTAGTCTTCAATGTGATTGGTGGATTGTCATGTGACTTCTTAGCTATATCCAATGAGGGAATGGCACAGAGAGTGAACTGGAAATGATAGAAGGGCTGTTCATGTTACGATATGTCCGCGGACATGGCAGTAGTTCGCGGACATCAGGTGTTACATCCTGGGATTTTTGGGTTCAGAAGTCATACAAATGAGAATGAGCACTGAAAGGGATTGGTCAGGAAAGTTTAGTAGGTGTGTTGTGCCAGGAGAGAGTTTCTCAGATACTCTTTTTGCTGAGAGAAGAACAGATAGTTATGGCTGTGTGTTTCAGAAAACAGATTGTTTGGATTTTGGGAGACTCGTGGATACATTGGTTGAAGGTGCATGCAGAAACCTGTGGAGTAGCTGTAGATCTTGGATTCCCACATGTGGAAGTACACTGGCATGGAGTACGTGGAATGAAGTGGTTGGACTTGTTACCTCTCTGTGCTACTTTGGAGACAGAGCAACATCCAGATATAATTATAATTCATTGTGGAGGGAACAGTTTAGGACATGTGTCTGGAATTATTTTGCAATTTGCAATGAAAGAAGGACTTGGGAAGGTCATGGACAGGTTTCCAAATTCTCAAGTCATTTTTTCACGGATTGCGCAGAGACAAATGTGGCTTAGTTCTTCTTCATTTGGTCCACAAATGGGGAAAGCAAGGCGCAATGTCAATAAGGCTGTTTGTGCCTTTCTAAGAGATTTTGGCATGTCCTCTTTCACAATGAAAATATTATGTTTTGTAGTACATACATTTTTCGCAGAGATGGAGTACATCTAACTTATGCTGGCAGTCAGATTTTTCTAAGAAACATACAAAATGCATTGCGACCTTTTTTAGAATTACAGCATCCATTTTGAAGTAGGTGTTAAGTATTTATAATTTTTGAAACACAAACACCTCCCAAAGGCTCTTTTCAGAGCCACCACTTCCTCCCAGAGAAAATTGCAATGGTTTTGATAGGGTAGCACCCCAAAGTTTTAGATGTCCGCGGACTTCTAAAAAATACAAAGGGCCCTGCTTCATTTATTTTCACTTCTATTTTTTAACTGTGAAAGGCGGCTCTGAAAAGAGCCTTATTTTTTTTTGATTTTTGTTATTTTATATTTTTTTTATACACAACACACTAGGAGAGGAGGGGAAAGGAGGGTAAAGAGGGGACACCAACCACAGGGATAACAAAGGGCGAGTTGAGAGATGAAGATGTAGAGTGGGGTTATTTGGGTAGTGAGCAGGTCTTCTCATGCTCTGAGACGATAGTCTCAAAAGCACTACGAAGTCGCTCCCTGCAGTACACTGCAGAGTACTGTGTCGCAGTACATACACACAACTGTGACCCTCGAAAGGTAAGGGTCATCAGCATTAGGTATGGCCGGTGAGGCAGCTTGAGGAAGACGCTGTCCCACAGAGGTGTTCCTTGTGGTGGCAGGATCAGAAACGGAGGATGAAGTAGAGGAAATCAACCTACTATGCTCCTCGCAAGGAACAACCTTGTGAATGGGCCCAGAGTGAAATGACCTTAGGTGTCGCTTCATTGTAGTGGTCCCAAAGCTGTACGAACCATGCCTCCCACGACCGAGTACCATTTTGCACTTGTTGCAGGTGACTCGGTTCACACGAGCCTTAGGACCATCCCCATGAATGGTAAATAACCGCCACACCCAAGACTCACGCCGAGTCCGGGTAGTAGGGATTTCCACTACCTCATTCTCGTCATCCTCTTCTTCCTTCTCTACATCCTCACTCCTGTTCCCCTTTTCAGGCCCTTGGGGAGGTGGTGGTGGTGGAGGGGGTGGGGGGGTGGTGCTGAAGCAGGTGCAGCACAAGGTGGCAGTAGTGCAGCCAGGGATGCCATCTCGATGATGGTGTAATCTGCGAGTTGCAGGAAAAATAGCTGTGCTCTGAAGAATAGCCAGAAACACAATGAGAATAAGCTCTAGGGCGTGGTCTTTTATAGGAGTGCTTGTACGCGGTTCGCGGACATGCGCAATGTCCGCAGACAGATCGAACACAAAAAAAGGTTCAAAAACCTTCAAAAAGTATGTAGAAACTCAGGATTAGTATGTGGGACTTGTGCTATGGTGAGTTTTTATTGAGAAATATTACTTGAAAATGAACTTTTAAATTGTTCGGGGACACGAACAGTGTCCGCATTCAGAACACGCAATCAGCATGGACGCGGTCACATGTTCGCTTCGTGAACATGTTCGCAAAGGAAGCAGCTGTCCGCAGGACACTGGTTTGCGCATGCGCGTTGATGTTCTATGGACACTGTTCGCGTCCTGAAGTAATTAAAAGTGTGTCACACGTCAAACGAACAGTTACGGACAACCGTTTGTTCTTAGAACAGTTTAACTTCCTTGCGAACAATACGGACAGACATAGCGTCCTCAGGACACCTCCATTTTCATTTATTTACGAACATTTCAGAACACCGCGTGTGTTCTTAGAACAGTTTCAACTTGCTAGCGAACAGTACAGAGAGGTATAGTGTTCTTCAGGACACCTCCATTTTCGTTTATTTACGAACATTTCAGAACAACCGCACTGTCCGCGGACACCTAAATTGTTTTTTTTTTTAAACTGAAACTAATTACAACACAATCTAAAAATGTAACTTTATTTAACATATATTAACAATTTATGACAGAGAAGGTGAGGCAGAAACGGAAACAAACACAGGAGAATTAGGGGTTTCAACATGATTGGTATCAGGTGAAGAAGGGATGGAAGTCTCACCAAAATGTTTTGGGTTATGGAGAGGGTTTGGGGATAATTGACTGGGATATGGTGAGGGGGGACAAGTACATGTGGGACAGTGGTATGAGGTTTTTGTTTTAAAATGATCCTCAACAAAAGTTTTCAAATTATTAAAATTGGTCAACAATATATCCATTTTTTCTTTTATGCTGTCAAGAGTGTTATCCGTAACAGTTTCTTCAGAGGTTTTCCTATTTTGGTATGCTCTGTACAAAAAAAATATATATGTTAAATGTATATAAAATAATAATAATTAAATGGTTTATATTGTAAAGTGTGTACCATTAGTTTCACTATCTTCTGACATTTCCTCATGTGGGAAATGCTCCTGTAGCCATTCCAGAGTACTAGAAATTTCTGTGAGAAAAAAAAAAAGATAATATATATTTTTTTTATCTAATACAGAAAGTTTATAAATATATGAGTAAAATGAAGTACACTTACTATTTCAGGTAAGATATGTTCGGAGTACTCTGTAGGTCTGGTCTTGCTCTTAGTTGTGAAGTGTCTGTGAGGTAATTTTGTTGGAAGCCAATTTATCTTCTTTTGGTATATTCCATTTTAGAACATATTGTATTTAAATTAATGGTTAGTTTGTTCCATTTCTTATGTATTACTACATATATGTATGTGTGCTGCTTTGTGAATTTTTCAAATGTTACTATGTTATGACATAACAATTAAACATACCCCCCAGAGTTTCTAGGTAGTGGTACTGTTGTCCGAACATGTCCACGGACATCAAAAAAGTTTGCGTACATCAAATTCAGTAGAAGGGGTTCAGTATGTTCGATATTACATGTACATAAAGTCAAAGTTATTATTGTTAAGTTGTGCTACTAAAAACCTATGAAATTCAGTGAAAAAAAAAACTTTGTTAAAGAGACGTTATGGTTCCAAGTAAAACCGAAAAACCCCTGAAATTCGCTAAGCAACCATAACTCGCGCCACCACCGTGCACTGCTAATACTAACACCCACGACATCAAAGATGACATCACAAATGTCATTGATGACATCACTGATGACATCACATGTGTATGTACTTTTCATGAAATATGTGCACAAGGGATTCTTATTATAATGTTGTGAAAAAAGTGTCAAGGATCATTGCAATAAATATCATACCCTAATTAGTGCATTGAACGATGCATTGATATAAATAGCATTCTATTATGGGGTTCTATCTAGTATACTAAGCTACCCATGCAGAAACATAGCATTGTGTGCAGCGTACAAGATGAAGGTATAATATTCGTAATGTTAATATGTTGAATAATGAAATGATAATTGTTTTCTTAATAGACTTGTAATAAGTAGCTAATAAAACCCATGTATTACATAATTGCATTACTATAGACAAAACGCAAAGAGACAAGAACACATACCAATATGGGTATATACAGGGAAAGTGAAGTTAGCAAAAAAGCACAAGTAGTAGCAGAAACAATTCATAACCTAACTGATTATTTTCATGCAAATAAATGATTGCTCTGTTTCAAAGCTACCATTTACTCTATGTATATGTATCACTTGATGTGATTGGACCCTAAGGAAAGTAGTGTGAGTACAATGTATACAAATATGACCATATACAGGGAAAGTACAGCCATAAAAAACAGAACTATCAGAAAGTGCTGATAACTCTATTGATTATCTTTATGCACAAAAAGTATTGCTGTCTTTCAAGCTTGTGTCTTCCCCTATGTATATGTTTCATATGATGTGACTGGACTCTAAGGGAATTACTGTAAGAACCTACTTGAAGGATATGTCTACAAATAAAATAACATGTTTAGTTTCTGACTGTTACTGAAGAAAACCATGTGGCCTAGATATGTCAGCAAAAGAAAAAAGAGTGAGCCAGACATGTGATGTCATCAGTGATGTCATCAATGACATTTGTGATGTCATCTTTGATGTTGTGGGTGTTAGTCTTAGCAGTGCACAGTGGTGGCGCGAGTTATGGTTGCTTAGCTTACCATAACTGGCGAATTTCAGGGCTTTTTCGGTTTTACTTGGAACCATAACGTCCCTTTAACAAAGTTTTTTCACTGAATTTCATAGGTTTTTAGTAGCGCAACTTAACCATAATATATATATATATATATATATATATATATATAGGCGCTTGATGCAATGTATTCACTATAAAGTTAGGCTCATGAATACTTCATCTGCTTGTGTTTCTTTGCATATGACATGTGTAAAATGGCTTTATATCTTCATCAGTTCTGCTAGCATAAGCTTCTTCACCTTGATCCCAAGATGTCACTTATCCTTGATACTTTCTTGATGCCTTACAGAATATCTTCATTCTCTTGTCTCTGAATCCTCTATGTACGTCAGCTTGACTCCTTGTGATATCACCATTCTTCTTGGCCATTCATTTGCTCTACTTCTTCCGGAATCTTGTTTAAATGTTCATCATATTTCCTTGTATGTAGGTATGGTTTTCTCAATGGGAACCTTGTTTCCAGGATTCTTCTAGGTATTGGTATTCCCAGTGGCACTGCACTGTTTTCACACTGTGGCTCCCAACATATAGGCAATATGGGTGAGGTGGTTGAGGTGCGGCTACTTGACTCATCTACATCCTCTTTGGACATCCAGTGAGGGGGGGGGGCTTGCCTTAGTATGAGAAGAAGCCACCTCTCCAGGTCCTGCCAAGCAAGTGTGGGACTATGTGTTAGGCCTCAGGAGTAGGATGGAACAGATGATGGGCCACCCATTATCAAATCTTAAGGCCAGCCAGGAATTGAACAAGTACTGGCATGACCTTAAAGCCTCACAAGTGGACTGGACTCCTGGTCAGGAGATCCTTGTGATGGAGCCTTCCAAGCCTCGGGCTTTGGTGGATAAGTGGATTTGACCCTTCAGGATAATCTGTAAGATGGGTGAAGTCAATTATCTGGTGGACATGGGTATCCCTGGGGTAGCCCATCAGGTATTCAATGTTAACAGGCTCAAGCCTTTCCACAGAAGAGGAGAAGTCTCATGCCTCTTGCTAGCTTCAGAGCAAGAGGAAGATGAGAGTGAGCCCCTTTCTGATTCGCTGCATAGCAACCCGCAGGATGGTTCACTGGAGGTAGTGCAACTCTCTCCAGATCTGACACCAGAGCAGCAGAGTACCTACAGGGCTTTGCTCAAGCAGTATGCCTCCCTGTTCTCACTGACAGCCAGCCTCAGCCCATGGTGTAGGCACGATGTCGACACTGGTGGCAGTGTACCTGTCAAAAACAGACGCTACCAGATGTCGGACACTGTAAAGATCCACATCCAGGCAGAGGTCACTAAGATTCTGGATATGGGTGACATTGAACCCTCAACCAGCCCTTGGTCCGGCCCAGTGGTCCTTGTCCCCAAGGCAATTTCCCAGGTAGGTAACAATGATTGGAGGTTCTGTGTGGACGACAGAGGAGTCAATGCAGTCACCAAGACTGATGCACACCCATTGCCCTGGGCTGATTTAGCTTGTGGACAAAATAGGTGCTGCAAGGTTTGTGGGTACCTTCGACCTCACTTCAGGCTATTGGCAAATAGCTCTGACTGAACAGGGCAAGGAGAAGATGGCTTTCTCAACACTTGCGGACTCTACCAGTTTAGAGTCATGCCTTTTAGGTAGAAGAATGCCCCTGCCACTTTCCAAAGGTTAGTCAATCATGCTATCTGTTGGCTGGAGGCCTTTTGTGTGGCCTACCTAGACATTATTACTGTCTACAGTTCCACCTGAGAAGAGCATTTGACACACCTGGATAAGGTGTTGCAGGCCATGAAAAGGGCCAACCTCAATATCAAGGCAGCCAAGTGCCAGATAGCACAGGGGAAGGTTACCTACCATGGTCATGAGGTAGGAAGGGGTCAAATCCAACATCTCTCTAGTAAAGTACAAGCTGTACAGGACTGGGAGACTCCCTCTACTCAAACCCAGGTGAGAGATGTTTTGGGCCTCAGTGGGTACTACCGAAACTTCATGGCAGACTATGGCACCATAGCTGCACCTGTGACCGCTCTCATCTCACCTAAACAGCCTAGGAAGGTTCTTTGGAGTGAAAACTGTCAAAGGGCCTTTGATGGCTTGAAGGGAAGTCTGTGCAGGGCACCGGTTTTGTGTGCCCCTGACTACAGCAAACTCTTTATTGTGCAAACTGATGCCTGTGACACCGGAATTGGAGTCGTCTTGTCTCCATTAGACGACAAAGGGAGGGAACACTACATCATTTTCCTCAGTAGGCAACTTAAGGGTAGGGAACTTAGGTGGCCCACAGTTGAAAAGGAGTGTTTCAGCATAATTTGGGCACTTAGGCGTTTCAGACCTTACCTTACAGGGCCTGCCTTTAAGGTCCAAACTAACCATAAGTCCTTAAAATGGTGTATGCAGATGAAGGGTGAAAACCCCAAACTGCTCAGGTGGTCCATACGCCTGCAAGGCTTAGACTTCACAATTGGCATAGGCCAGGGAAGAGTCATGATAACGCAGATGGACTTTCCAGAAGGTATGTTGACCGTCTGGATGAGGGTAACAATCTTGTGGGAGATCAGTTGTCCTAACCACAGTCTGGGGGGGGGGGCGGGGTGCATGTGATGCTGGAAATGCCTTATAGGTGGTCAGGGTCTACTGTCCTTGTCCCACCACTTCTCTGAGTGTCTTTTCTCAATGTGTTCTGCCACTGAGGTCCCACCTGCACCTCTGGCAGTGTAGCTCTTCATTCCTATCTTTTGGTGAACATCACCCATGGGATACCGTATGGCACCCATGGGTGGGGGTACACCCTTGTACCCCTTATGTGTGTTTCTGGGCACCTGGATGTGGCCCACAGAGGAGGGTATAGCCTGGGTATCCTCCATGTTGGGATACCCAGGCCCTGCCATAGGAATCAGTGGATTCCTGACAATAGGCAAGATGGCCCTTGTGGCCTCTTGGTTTCTATTGCCTTTTACCTTGTTTCCCAAAGTCCTGGGAAGTTCTGACTCTGTCCCTTCCTTCTAAATGGCTGTTGGGTGGAAACTCCATATATGTATAGTTGTTCCCTTCCCCTTACTGGCTGTTGAGTGTAAATACCATATATGGCTCCAGGACTGCCTCCCTTCAGACTGGCTGGTGCCTTCCCAGGCGTTGTGTGTTGTGGGTACATCCTAGGGATGGGACCTGTGTGAATGGAGTCTGAAGAAAACTCACATTCTCTGTTATGGGTGTCTGGTTTCTGTATGTGTGACACAAGGAATGAGACTGCTCTGCCTGAAAGTGACATGAATTCAGTGTAGTTTGCTGAAAGGCTGGGTACTTGCCCCATTCCACATCTTTTGTTATGGGTGTCTCAGTGGAGTGAATGGCCTGAATGCCAGTGAGCCTGATTGGCTGCCTGCCTGCATGAATGAATAAATGCCCTACTGCGTGACTGGCTGACTAAGCCTGGCTCAGTCAGAGTGAACGAGGGACAGATGTGAATATCTGGGGACCTCTCACTTAGGGCTGTACCGAATAGCATATTTAGTATTCGGCCGAATACCGAATAGTTTGTCAACTATTTGGCCGAATATGAAGCCGAATAGTTGCTTTATTTAATAAATCATGTTGCAAACTTCAAAAAACACACTTATTAAAAAAACAAATAAAGCACCATTTTAAATGCATTCTATACTTTTATTTCTCCTCATTGTAATTAATGTAGCATCTTTATTTAAAGCATAAAAGCCAGAAATAAAGCAGATTTAACCAAAATGAAGGGACCAAATTTAGAGAGGATTGTTGCATATTCCGTACCAGTTAAAGTAGGAGGCTTCACAAATGCAAAAGGACTGCCTTTGTGAATCAGATGCATTGCATTCTCTAACCAGTTGCGAAGTTGATGTGGTCGAGTTTTGAAACTTCTTTGCAGCTCACATACAAATGTATAAAATGGTTCATGTCGGCTCATGCAGGACACAAGTCAAGAGGAAATCTGAAATGCGTGAACTCTATCTCACAGCTATTCACCCCACCCAAACAAATGCTGCTCACTTTTCACTTATCTTAGCCACTCCTTTTCGCCAATACACACACATATGCAACTTATCATTCCTGATAAAATATCAGATAATGTTAAACTCGGGACTCAAGTAGTTAAAAAAACAATAGGGGGGATTATGACGTACGCAATGGGAAGTGAAATGACAGGAACTGAAAGTATCTATGCACATTTCTTTCAGTTTGTCTTTTCCAACTGAAAAAAGTGCACATTGCATATAACCATTCGCCAAAAGAAAAGATTTTCCTGTATTGTTGCAGGCTAGGCATAAAAGATGAGCACCTTTTATGTCTAAGAATCTGTAACAAATCATGCCCTAAAGAGCAAATTACAATATAAGATATTTTTCAGCTGTGTGATAGCAATTTGTCTGATCTAATTCTATTCAGTTTTGCAAACTGGAGTCTATATTTGCCTTTTTGAGTTAATGTTGCATTGTATTCAAATGAGAATGTCAAAGTATTCGGCAAGAGCCGAATAGCAAGAAACTATTCGGCCGGAGCCGAATAGCTTTATTTCAGCCGGAATTCGGCTGAATACTTACTCGAAGCCGAAGTTCGGTACACCCCTACTCTCACTTACCAATTTGTTGAGTAGCTGAAGTCGAAGCTTAGCAATAAGAAGCTGCTCCTTGAAACCCAGCTGGACGAGCAGTCTGCTGCTGCATTTCTTTACCAATCCGAAAGCTGGTCGGTCTCCCAAGGACTGATCCAGAGAGGACCTGCAAACGAGAACTCTCCCCGAGCTACGAGGGATCATTGAGCAAAACTGCTACTCTTCATCAAAGTATCCTGGAAGCCAGTCCTGTGTGGCTGCCGTCCAGAGAAGGGGACTTCAAAGGCAAGAAGAGGAGTGCCGGACAGCTTGAGCTAATTTAGTCCATTGGTGTTGCCCATGTTCCAGAGGTGCGTTTTTTGACCACTGGAAGCCCTTGATGTCTACCGCCCAGAAGGGGTGGTTCACTGTCATAGTGCTGTTGGACACCCAGAGCTGAAATGGTTTCCCACCACCAGAAGCTAACAAAGTTGCCCCGAGGGTCAAGACTTGGTGAGGGTCTGAGGTCCACTCCAGTGGTCGAGTCCAGGTCACTAGTGGAAGCCATCTAGAAGTCTGTGTTGCAGCTGCAGCACCATAGAACCAAATGTCGAACAACCGTGATATTCTGAAACCAGACACCAAAAGTGACCTATGCACCCGTCACCGCCAGAAGTCATCGAAGGATCCCAGGGGTCTTATCTTCATCCACCAAGCCTTTACGGAGACCACAGCAAGTTACTTCTTCACGGGACTTCTACAGTCAGAGAAATCATTGACTAAAGGAGAGCACAGCGAAGAGCCAAACTGCTGCCATTCTGAAAGACTTCGGTTCCTTTTGATTCTTGGACTCAGCATCCCAGTGGCTCCTTCTTCCAAAGGGGATTGATTCTCAGATGGAATCATTGAGTAGATCCAAGAAACTGCTGCTTCGCCTGCCAAGGTACCAAAGGTACTGTGATGAGGAAGAACATCCTCTAGCCTCAGGAGTAATCCAGGGGTCCCCCGATTCATCTGGGATACTGTTCTCCTGTGGCCTCTCAGGTACTTTGGGGCGGTAGAACCTTGTAAAAGAAAGCAGAAACGTCATTGAACAATATTGGACTGGGCTATAAAAGACAACATGAGTTACTCCCTAACTTTTCTATTACAGGTTGCCCAGGTGGTGGGATCCTCACTCCGAATTACTTGTCTAGGCTAAAGATAACATTATGCCACTGTTCCTAATGTGCCTTTCTTTCCTAGTCTATGCTGGTTATACCTTATTTAAGAATTAACTTGCCCTGTAAAACTATCTTCAGTTAGTTCAGTTCTACTGAATTAGTAGTGTGTGATACCACACAGAGTGTATACATTTACCATTCTCTGAATAAGTCATTCCATGTACAAAGTATCATTATTTATATGTGTATACTGTTGGTAGAGGTCACAACCCTTAATTTATATAAAGAAGCTGTGTTATCACCTAACATAGTGTGTGGACATTCCTTTGTGGGGGCTTTGGGGAAACACTGTACTTAAGAATCTGCCTACATCAGCTCCTGAAAGCTTAAGCCTCGCTGCCCGTCCAGCGTTACCAAATTGAGAGCCTTGCTGGGGTTGTTCTGTACCTTTACCCTACCATACCATACGGGGAAGAAGTACAGATACCCCTCTCCAGTCTTTACACATACAAAGAGACTAAAAGGCCTTTTCCCCTTACCTGTTCATCTCCAGAGTCAACAAGAAACCGCCTCCTCAGCTGCTCTCTAGGCCTTCCGGTTCGTGCGCTTCACCCAGACTGTTAGAATAGATTTCTAAACTCTGGACGGGTGGACAAAAGTTTAGTGAAAAATGCAACTTTCTGGACAATGCCAGACCAATCACGGTAGCTTGGCAGGCGGTCAAGACTAAGGAGGTCATTCGACCTTGGCGGTAAGGGGTTAACAGAGCCGGTAAAGGTACCATAGCCGTCAACCCCTTACCGCCTCATTATGAGTTCTGCTCGCGGGACCCGCTAAGGAAGTTAGGAAGAAAACTATGAACCTGGCCTTCTAATAATTCAGTGGAACTTGAAAGTTGGTGAGAAGATAGAAAGAAAAATGAGTGTGTGTTTTGTGAAGTTTGATATTTATAACTATTTCAACTCAGGAATAAACCACAAAAAAATGATCTCCTCCCAGGAAGGTCATGCCGCAATAAAATTAGTATTCCCCCATTTAGAATTCAAAATATATTTATATATATCTATCAGTAAAAAAACGTTGTTAAAGGGACGTTATGGTTCAAAGTAAAACCGAAAAACCCCTGAAATTCGGCAGTTATGGTAAGATAAGCAACCATAACTCGCGCCACCGTGCACTGCTAACACTAACACCCAGGACATCAAAGATGACATCACACATGTCATTGTTGACATCACTGATGACATCACATGGCTGGCTCTCCCTTTTTTTCCTTTACTGACATATCTAAGCCACATAGTTTTCTTCAGTAACAGTCAGGAAGTAAAAATTGAAAAGGTACTATATTTGTAGACTTAGGGTCAAGTCATATCATATGAAACATGTATATAGCGGAAGACACAGGCTTGAAATAGAGCAATCCTTTCTGTGCATGATGATAATCAGTTAGGTTATGAACTCTTTCTGCTACTATTTCTGCTTTTTTCCTTAATTCCCTGTCTCTGTATATACTCATATTTATATGTGTTGTTGTCTCTTTGTGTTTTGTCTGTATTAAGGGGCCGATTCATGGAACAAACGTGCGTCGAAAAATCTTCACGCAAGCAGGCGCAAGCGCAAAAAAACAGGCGCACGCGCACACGTGCGATTCATGGAAGTCCCTGCGTGTGTTCACCTCGGGATGTGCGCCAAACCCGTGCATGGCGCACAAGTCACTGCAACATCCCGAAAGGCGTGCGCGACGCGCAGAGTGAAAGCGCACAACCTCGGCGCATACACCAGAAAGTGGGTGGGACACGGAATGGGGAACAACGTGCGAAAATAAGGGCGTAACTGGGGATGTACTGCAGGGAAGCAGACGGAACGCCCAAACGCACTCGAACCACACGTATTCATGGAATCGAATAGGGCAAAGCCACGCACAGCCAAAGACACGCACAAGCTGAAACACGTCCGCCACACGAAGGCAGGCGGTAGAGTCCCAGCGCATCACAAAAGTGGCAACATACAGCAATTGGGCCTGTGTGAGCGGGCCACGTGTATTTCGGGGGTGCGCGGGAAGTCACACACGCGATTGAGCGGGGTACCTGTACATCGGGGATGCGCGGGAAGTTACACACGCGATTGAGCGGGGTACGTGTATTTCAGGGGCGCGCGGGAAGTTACACACGTGATTGAGCGGGGTACGTGTATTTCGGGGGTGCGCGGGAAGTTACACAGGCGATTGAGCGGGGTACGTGTATTTCGGGGGTGCGCGGGAAGTTACACACACGATTGAGCGGGGTACGTGTATTTCGGGGGTGTGCGGGAAGTTACACACGCGATTGAGTGGGGTACGTGTATTTCGGGGGTGCGCGGGAAGTTACACACGCGATTGAGCGGGGTATGTGTATTTTGGGCGTGCGTGGGAAGTTACACACGCGATTGAGCGGGGTACGTGTATTTCGGGGGTGCGTGGGAAGTTACACACGCGATTGAGCGGGGTATGTGTATTTCGGGGTGCGCGGGAAGTTACACACGCGATCACATCAGGGTACGTGTATTTCGGGGGTGCGCGGGTAGTTACACATGCGATCTCATCAGGGTACCTGTATTTCGGGGGTTTGCGGGAAGTTACACACGCAATCTCATCAGGGTACGTGTATTTCAGGGTGCGGGGGAAGTATCACACGCAACATCAGCAGGGTACATGTATTCCAGGGGTGCGCGGGAAGTTCCACACGCAATTCCATCGGGGTACGTGTATTACAGGGGTGCGCGGGGAGCAGCACACGTGAATTGCACGTGTGGGTCCTCCCAGGTGTTCCCTCTACACCCTCCACGGCCCCTGCAGGTGGCTCACACCACAGGGGCCTACCCTGCACATGCCCTGCAGGCACCCCATCCACCATGGCCATGCCCCCCAGCCAATCCACATGTCAACTTGCACTACTGCCCACCAACGCATGTCCCCCTGCACCCCCAGCCACCAGGGGCACCCTCCACCAGGCCCCCACCCATGTCTCCCAGCACCCCCACCCCCCAGCCACCAGGGGCAGCCTCCACCAGGCCCCCACCCATGTCTCCCAGCACCCACACCCCCCAGCAGTGCAGGGGCACCCACCACCAGGCCCCCACCCATGTCTCCCAGCACCCCCACCCCCCAGCCACCAGGGGCAGCCTCCACCAGGCCCCCACCCATGTCTCCCACCACCCCCACCCCCCAGCAGTGCAGGGGCAGCCTCCACCAGGCCCCCACCCATGTCTCCCAGCACCCCCACCCCCCAGCCACCAGGGGCAGCCTCCACCAGGCCCCCACCCATGTCTCCCACCACCCCCACCCCCCAGCCACCAGGGGCACCCACCACCAGGCCCCCACCCATGTCTCCCAGCACCCCCACCCCCCAGCCACCAGGGGCAGCCTCCACCAGGCCCCCACCCATGTCTCCCACCACCCCCACCCCCAGCCACCAGGGGCAGCCTCCACCAGGCCCCAACCCATGTCTCCCACCACCCCCACCCCCCAGCACTGTGGGGCACCTGCCAGCAGGCCCGCACCCATGTCCAACTCATGTTCCCCACCACCCCCACCCCCCAGCCACCAGGGGCAGCCTCCACCAGGCCCCCACCCATGTCTCCCACCCCCCCACCCCCCAGCAGTGCAGGGGCACCCACCACCAGGCCCCCACCCATGTCTCCCAGCACCCCCACCCCCCAGCAGTGCAGGGGCACCCACCACCAGGCCCCCACCCATGTCTCCCAGCACCCCCACCCCCCAGCCACCAGGGCAGCCTCCACCAGGCCCCCACCCATGTCTCCCACCACCCCCACCCACCAGCAGTGCAGGGGCAGCCTCCACCAGGCCCCCACCCATGTCTCCCAGCACCCCACCCCCCAGCCACCAGGGGCAGCCTCCACCAGGCCCCCACCCATGTCTCCCACCACCCCCACCACCCAGCACTGTGGGGCACCTGCCAGCAGGCCCCCACCCATGTCCAACTCATGTTCCCCACCACCCCCACCCCCCAGCCACCAGGGGCAGCCTCCACCAGGCCCCCACCCATGTCTCCCACCCCCCAGCAGTGCAGGGGCAGCCTCCACCAGGCCCCCACCCATGTCTCCCAGCACCCCCACCCCCCAGCCACCAGGGGCAGCCTCCACCAGGCCCCCACCCATGTCTCCCACCACCCCCACCCCCCAGCCACCAGGGGCACCCACCACCAGGCCCCCACCCATGTCTCCCAGCACCCCCACCCCCCAGCCACCAGGGGCAGCCTCCAACAGGCCCCCACCCATGTCTCCCACCACCCCCACCCCACCAGCAGTGCAGGGGCACCCACCACCAGGCCCCCACCCATGTCTCCCAGCACCCCCACCCCCCAGCAGTGCAGGGGCACCCACCACCAGGCCCATACCCATGTCTCCCAGCACCCCCACCCCCCAGCCACCAGGGGCAGCCTCCACCAGGCCCCCACCCATGTCTCCCACCACCCCCACCCCCCAGCAGTGCAGGCGCAGCCTCCACCAGGCCCCCACCCATGTCTCCCAGCACCCCCACCCCCCAGCCACCAGGGGCAGCCTCCACCAGGCCCCCACCCTTGTCTCCCACCCCCCACCCCCCAGCAGTGCAGGGGCACCCACCACCAGGCCCCCACCAATGTCTCCCAGCACCCCCACCCCCCAGCAGTGCAGGGGCACCCACCACCAGGCCCCCACCCATCTCTCCCAGCACCCCCACCCCCCAGCCACCAGGGGCAGCCTCCACCAGGCCCCCACCCATGTCTCCCACCACCCCCACCCCCCAGCAGTGCAGGGGCAGCCTCCACCAGGCCACCACCCATGTCTCCCAGCACCCCCACCCCCCGGCCACCAGGGGCAGCCTCCACCAGGCCCCCACCCATGTCTCCCACCACCCCCACCACCCAGCACTGTGGGGCACCTGCCAGCAGGCCCCCGCCCATGTCCAACTCATGTTCCCCACCACCCCCACCCCCCCAGCCACCAGGGGCCGCCTCCACCAGGCCCCCACCCATGACTCCCACCCCCCACCCCCCAGCAGTGCAGGGGCAGCCTCCACCAGGCCCCCACCCATGTCTCCCAGCACCCCCAACCCCCAGCCACCAGGGGCAGCCTCCACCAGCCCCCCACCCATGTCTCCCACCACCCCCACCCCCCAGCCACCAGGGGCACCCACCACCAGGCCCCCACCCATGTCTCCCAGCACCCCCACCCCCCAGCCACCAGGGGCAGCCTCCACCAGGCCCCCACCCATGTCTCCCACCACCCCCACCCCCCAGCAGTGCAGGGGCACCCACCACCAGGCCCCCACCCATGTCTCCCAGCACCCCCACCCCCCAGCAGTGCAGGGGCACCCACCACCAGGCTCATACCCATGTCTCCCAGCACCCCACCCCCCAGCCACCAGGGGCAGCCTCCACCATGCCCCCACCCATGTCTCCCACCACCCCCACCCCCCAGCAGTGCAGGGGCAGCCTCCACCAGGCCCCCACCCATGTCTCCCAGCACCCCCACCCCCCAGCCACCAGGGGCAGCCTCCACCAGGCCCCCACCCATGTCTCCCACCACCCCCACCCCCCAGCAGTGCAGGGGCAGCCTCCACCAGGCCCCCACCCATGTCTCCCAGCACCCCCACCCCCCAGCCACCAGGGGCAGCCTCCACCAGGCCCCCACCCATGTCTCCCACCCCCCCACCCCCCAGCAGTGCAGGGGCACCCACCACCAGGCCCCCACCCATGTCTCCCAGCACCCCCACCCCGAAGCAGTGCAGGGGCACCCACCACCAGGCCCCCACCCATGTCTCCCAGCACCCCCACCCCCCAGCCACCAGGGGCAGCCTCCACCAGGCCCCCACCCATGTCTCCCACCACCCCCACCCCCCAGCAGTGCAGGGGCAGCATCCACCAGGCCCCCACCCATGTCTCCCAGCACCCCCACCCCCGAGCCACCAGGGGCAGCCTCCACCAGGCCCCAACCCATGTCTCCCACCACCCCCACCACCCAGCACTGTGGGGCACCTGCCAGCAGGCCCCCACCCATGTCCAACTCATGTTCCCCACCACTCCCACCCCCCAGCCACCAGGGGCAGCCTCCACCAGGCCCCCATCCATGTCTCCCACCCCCCACCCCCCAGCAGTGCAGGGGCAGCCTCCACCAGGCCCCCACCCATGTCTCCCAGCACCCCCACCCTCCAGCCACCAGGGGCAGCCTCCACCAGGCCCCCAACCATTTCTCCCACCACCCCGACCCCCCAGCCACCAGGGGCACCCACCACCAGGCCCCCACCCATGTCTCCCAGCACCCCCACCCCCCAGCCACCAGGGGCAGCCTCCACCAGGCCCCCACCCATGTCTCCCACCACCCCCACCCCCCAGCAGTGCAGGGGCACCCACCACCAGGCCCCCACCCATGTCTCCCAGCACCCCCACCCCCCAGCAGTGCAGGGGCACCCACCACCAGGCCCATACCCATGTCTCCCAGCACCCCCACCCCCCAGCCACCAGGGGCAGCCTCCACCAGGCCCCCACCCATGTCTCCCGCCACCCCCACCCCCCAGCAGTGCAGGGGCAGCCTCCACCAGGCCCCCACCCATGTCTCCCAGCACCCCCACCCCCCAGCCACCAGGGGCAGCCTCCACCAGACCCCCAATCATGTCTCCCACCACCCCCACCCCCCAGCAGTGCAGGGGCAGCCTCCACCAGGTCCCCAGCCATGTCTCCCAGCACCCCCACCCACCAGCCACCAGGGGCAGCCTCCACCAGGCCCCCACCCATGTCTCCCACCACCCCCACCCCCCAGCAGTGCAGGGGCAGCCTCCACCAGGCCCCCACCCATGTCTCCCAGCACCCCACCCCCCGGCCACCAGGGGCAGCCTCCACCAGACCCCCACCCATGTCTCCCACCGCCCCCACCCCCCAGCAGTGCAGGGGCAGCCTCCACCAGGTCCCCAGCCATGTCTCCCAGCACCCCACCCCCCAGCCACCAGGGGCAGCCTCCACCAGGCCCCCACCCATGTCTCCCACCCCCCACCCCCCCAGAAGTGCAGGGGCAGCCTCCACCAGGCCCCCACCCATGTCTCCCAGCACCCCCACCCCCCAGCCACCAGGGGCAGCCTCCACCAGGCCCCCACCCATGTCTCCCACCACCCCCACCCCCCAGCCACCAGGGGCACCCACCACCAGGCCCCCACCCATGTCTCCCAGCACCCCCACCCCCCAGCCACCAGGGGCAGCCTCCACCAGGCCCCCACCCATGTCTCCCACCACCCCCACCCCCCCCCACCCCCCCAGCAGTGCAGGGGCACCCACCACCAGGCCCCCACCATGTCTCCCAGCACCCCCACCCCCCAGCAGTGCAGGGGCACCCACCACCAGGCCCATACCCATGTCTCCCAGCACCCCCACCCCCCAGCCACCAGGGGCAGCCTCCACCAGGCCCCCACCCAGGTCTCCCACCACCCCCACCCCCCAGCAGTGCAGGGGCAGCCTCCACCAGGCCCCCACCCATATCTCCCAGCACCCCCACCCCCCAGCCACCAGGGGCAGCCTCCACCAGGCCCCCACCCTTGTCTCCCACCCCCCACCCCCCAGCAGTGCAGGGGCACCCACCACCAGGCCCCCACCAATGTCTCCCAGCACCCCCACCCCCCAGCAGTGCAGGGGCAGCCTCCACCAGGCCCCCACCCATGTCTCCCACCACCCCCACCCCCCAGCAGTGCAGGGGAAGCCTCCACCAGGCCCCCACCCATGTCTCCCAGCACCCCCACCCCCCAGCCACCAGGGGCAGCCTCCACCAGGCCCCCACCCATGTCTCCCACCACCCCCACCACCCAGCACTGTGGGGCACCTGCCAGCAGGCCCCCACCCATGTCCAACTCATGTTCCCCACCACCCCCACCCCCCAGCCACCAGGGGCCGCCTCCACCAGGCCCCCACCCATGACTCCCACCCCCCACCCCCCAGCAGTGCAGGGGCAGCCTCCACCAGGCCCCCACCCATGTCTCCCAGCACCCCCAGCCACCAGGGGCAGCCTCCACCAGGCCCCCACCGATGTCTCCCACCACCCCCACCCCCCAGCCCCAGGGGCACCCACCACCAGGCCCCCACCCATGTCTCCCAGCACCCCCAACCCCCAGCCACCAGGGGCAGCCTCCACCAGGCCCCCACCCATGTCTCCCACCACCCCCACCCCCCAGCAGTGCAGGGGCACCCACCACCAGGCCCATACCCATGTCTCCCAGCACCCCCACCCCCCAGCAGTGCAGGGGCACCCACCACCAGGCCCATACCCATGTCTCCCAGCACCCCACCCCCCAGCCACCAGGGGCAGCCTCCACCAGGCCCCCACCCATGTCTCCCACCACCCCCACCCCCCAGCAGTGCAGGGGCAGCCTCCACCAGGCCCCCACCCATGTCTCCCAGCACCCCCACCCCCCAGCCACCAGGGGCAGCCTCTACCAGGCCCCCACCCATGTCTCCCACCACCCCCACCCCCCAGCAGTGCAGGGCAGCCTCCACCAGGCCCCCACCCATGTCTCCCAGCACCCCCACCCCCCAGCCACCAGGGGCAGCCTCCACCAGGCCCCCACCCATGTCTCCCACCCCCCCACCCCCCAGCAGTGCAGGGGCACCCACCACCAGGCCCCCACCCATGTCTCCCAGCACCCCCACCCCCAAGCAGTGCAGGGGCACCCACCACCAGGCCCCCACCCATGTCTCCCAGCACCCCCACCCCCCAGCCACCAGGGGCAGCCTCCACCAGGCCCCCACCCATGTCTCCCACCACCCCCACCCCCCAGCAGTGCAGGGGCAGCCTCCACCAGGCCCCCACCCATGTCTCCCAGCACCCCCACCCCCCAGCCACCAGGGGCAGCCTCCACCAGGCCCCCACCCATGTCTCCCACCACCCCCACCACCCAGCACTGTGGGGCACCCACCACCAGGCCCCCACCCATGTCTCCCAGCACCCCCACCCCCAAGCAGTGCAGGGGCACCCACCACCAGGCCCCCACCCATGTCTCCCAGCACCCCCACCCCCCAGCCACCAGGGGCAGCCTCCACCAGGCCCCCACCCATGTCTCCCACCACCCCCACCCCCCAGCAGTGCAGGGGCAGCCTCCACCAGGCCCCCACCCATGTCTCCCAGCACCCCCACCCCCCAGCCACCAGGGGCAGCCTCCACCAGGCCCCCACCCATGTCTCCCACCACCCCCACCACCCAGCACTGTGGGGCACCTGCCAGCAGGCCCCCACCCATGTCCAACTCGTGTTCCCCACCACCCCCACCCCCCAGCCACCAGGGGCAGCCTCCACCAGGCCCCCATCCATGTCTCCCACCCCCCACCCCCCAGCATTGCAGGGGCAGCCTCCACCAGGCCCCCACCCATGTCTCCCAGCACCCCCACCCCCCAGCCACCAGGGGCAGCCTCCACCAGGCCCCCAACCATTTCTCCCACCACCCCCACCCCCCAGCCACCAGGGGTACCCACCACCAGGCCCCCACCCATGTCTCCCAGCACCCCCACCCCCCAGCCAGCAGGGGCAGCCTTTACCAGGCCCCCACCCATGTCTCCCACCACCCCCACCCCCCAGCAGTGCAGGGGCACCCACCACCAGGCCCCCACCCATGTCTCCCAGCACCCCCACCCCCCAGCAGCGCAGGGGCACCCACCACCAGGCCCATACCCATGTCTCCCAGCACCCCCACCCCCCAGCCACCAGGGGCAGCCTCCACCAGGCCCCCAACCATTTCTCCCACCACCCCCACCCCCCAGCCACCAGGGGCAGCCTCCACCAGGCCCCCATCCATGTCTCCCACCCCCCACCCCCCAGCATTGCAGGGGCAGCCTCCACCAGGCCCCCACCCATGTCTCCCAGCACCCCCACCCCCCAGCCACCAGGGGCAGCCTCCACCAGGCCCCCAACCATTTCTCCCACCACCCCCACCCCCCAGCCACCAGGGGCAGCCTCCACCAGGCCCCCATCCATGTCTCCCACCCCCCACCCCCCAGCATTGCAGGGGCAGCCTCCACCAGGCCCCCACCCATGTCTCCTAGCACCCCCACCCCCCAGCCACCAGGGGCAGCCTCCACCAGGCCCCCAACCATTTCTCCCACCACCCCCACCCCCCAGCCACCAGGGGTACCCACCACCAGGCCCCCATCCATGTCTCCCAGCACCCCCACCCCCCAGCCACCAGGGGCAGCCTCCACCAGGCCCCCACCCATGTCTCCCACCACCCCCACCCCCTAGCAGTGCAGGGGCACCTGCCAGCAGGCCCCCACCCATGTCCAACTCATGTTCCCCACCACCCCCACCCCCCAGCCACCAGGGGCAGCCTCCACCAGGCCCCCACCCATGTCTCCCACCCCCCCACCCCCAAGCAGTGCAGGGGCACCCACCACCAGGCCCCCACCCATGTCTCCCAGCACCCCCACCCCCCAGCCACCAGGGGCAGCCTCCACCAGGCCCCCACCCATGTCTCCCAGCACCCCCACCCCCCAGCAGTGCAGGTGCACCCTCCAACAGGCCCCCACATATGTCTCCCAGCACCCCCACCCCCCAGCCACCAGGGGCAGCCTCCACCAGGCCCCCACCCATGTCTCCCACCACCCCCACCCCCCAGCCACCAGGGGCACCCACCACCAGGCCCCCACCCATGTCTCCCAGCATCCCCACCCCCCAGCCACCAGCGGCAGCCTCCACCAGGCCCCCACCCATGTCTCCCAGCACCCCCACCCCCCAGCAGTGCAGGGGCACCCACCACCAGGCCCCCACCCATGTCTCCCAGCACCCCCACCCCCCAGGGGCAGCCTCCACCAGGCCCCCACCCATGTCTCCCACCACCCCCACCCCCCAGCAGTGCAGGGGCAGCCTCCACCAGGCCACCACCCATGTCTCCCAGTACCCCCACCCCCCAGCTACCAGGGGCAGCCTCCACCAGGCCCCCACCCATGTCTCCCACCACCCCCACCCGCCAGCAGTGCAGGGGCAGCCTCCACCAGGCCCCCACCGATGTCTCCCAGCACCCCCACCCCCCAGGCACCAGGGGCAGCCTCCACCGGGCCCCCACCCATGTCTCCCAGCACCCCCACCCCCCAGCACTGTGGGGCACCTGCCAGTAGGCCCCCACCCATGTCCAACTCATGTTCCCCACCACCCCCCCCAGCCACCAGGGGCAGCCTCCACGAGGCCCCCACCCATGTCTCCCACCCCCCCACCCCCCAGCAGAGCAGGGGCAGCCTCCATCAGGCCCCCACCCATGTCTCCCACCACCCCACCCCCCAGCCACCAGGGGCAGCCTCCACCAGGCCCCCACCCATGTCTCCCACCACCCCCACCCCCCAGCACTGTGGGGCACCTGCCAGCAGGCCCCCACCCATGTCCAACTCATGTTCCCCACCACCCCCACCCCCCAGCCACCAGGGGCAGCCTCCACTAATCGGTGTCAGTGAATCTCAAAACCCATCTCATGAAATGCATGAAACCAATGAGATACCACACATTGAAGTTCACCAAAAAGAAATATGTATTAAAGGAAACATAAATAGAATCAAAAATGAAGAAACAGAAATGTGAATGTACAAAAATTAAAAGAAGCATGTCCCTGAAAAAAAGCAAAACCAAAAATGAAATTCCAAAGTAATGTTGTCCAAAGTCAATGTCCACAAAACAAAATCCAATGGGAAATAAAAAAGAAAGCCATTGCTCCATGGTTAAAATGTGAAAAAAAAAATACAATGCAACAGTGAACTATGTACATGGGAACAAGCCAGGGTTCATTATCCCAATAAAAGAAAGGAAACCTATCTAACTACACTAACTAATAAAAATAACTATATACAAAAATGTGGCCAATGTCTGAAAGGTCCAAATAAAATCAAAACAAAAATGAAACCTAACACTACCTACATAACTCTGTACAAGGGCAGCGGGCTAGTTTCATGGCTCACTTGTGGATGTCCCGGGCCAGGGCATCATCGAACGCCTCCTCAATGTCCCGGAGGCGGTCCTCCTCCATGGCCCCGAGGGTCCGCAGGGCCGTCGACGTGTCCACCTCCAAACCCCTGCGGATTGCCTCGAGGCACTCGGCCCGCCTCAGGGCCCTCCGCATGGAGTTCTCCGCCCTGACCATTGTGAGCCGTGCCTCTTCCGCCCGCTGCCGCTCCGCATCTATGGCGTGGCCCAACCGCTGCCACACGGAAGACACTCTCTGTTCTGGGTCCTCCTGCCCTCCGGCCGATGCCTGCCCCTGCGATGTTGAAGGCCCCGAGCCTTCATGGCTCCCACCACGTTGCTGCTGCTGCTGTGCCTCTGCCCGTGCACTGCCTCCTGCTGCCTGCACATCCTACGCCGGCTGTGGTGCAGTCGTAGATATGGCCACCCCTGCTGGACGTCCGACTCCCGACTGTGGCAGGGATGCCTCCTCCACTAGCCTAGCCGCACCGTCAGAGGCAGCTCCTCAGGGCACCCAGGTGACTGATGGGTGGGAAGATGGCACGAAGGATGACTGGCGCGTAAGGGGTCCAGTTGAGGAGGGGGTCGTAGCAAGCCCCATCAGACAGAGGAATCCAGCCTGGGTGACCTGTCCCAGCAGGCTGACATGCTCAATGAGCCATTCGAGATGACGTGCAGTCTCCTCAAGAAAAGACTGCAGGTCACCTCGCATGGCCCGTTGACGCAACGCCACACCAGCCAGGACAGGCTCAACCCGGACCCGGATAGCCACGTCCGCAGGCAGAGGAAGGCCAGTTGACGTGAGCTCATCCCCTGCCTGGAAACGGGTCTGGACGTAGGCATCCCTGCTGGTGCAAGATGATGCAGGGACAGGATCAGGGACAGGATTGCACACAGGCACCTCCGCGGCGGCCTGTGCTGCCTCCTGTCCCTGGTCCTGCACTGCACCACTAGCACCAGTGGGATCCCCACCTCCAGACCCCGTCTCTGGTGCTTGCACGGCCTCCTCCTCCACCAAACCCCCCACCAACCTGGATGACTCCGTGCCATCTTCCCCTGTTGGGCCCTGTGGGGTCCCAGCTGCCCCTTCTGCTGCCGAGGAGTCCAACTCCAACCTCCGCCTCTTGGACCTCCTCCCGGCAGCAGCGGCCTGGGACGCGGCCCGGACTCCTCACTCCCCGACGAGATGACAACATGGGAGGGGAGCCGGGCCTTGCGTCTCCGGCTGGCGGTGGGATCCCCGCCGCTGTGCTCCACAGCACCTTCTCCGCCCTCTTCATCAGTTGACGCTGCAGACAGGGAGAAACAAAACACCTCATCAGGGCACTGTACAATGGACACATACACACATGACAGTTGTACATGAGTGGCATTGGCAAACCTCAGACATGTCATCACAATCCCCAACACACATGTCATTTCAACTCGCACACATGAGCCATACCACAGCCATATCACAACTGCCAGCACCATCCATACACATACAACAGCATGAGCAGCCAAAGGTGAGCCAGACATCACATGCAACACAGGAAGTGCACCACACATGTACACACACCACCACACTTGCATGCATGTGTACACCTCTGCCAAGTGTCGCAGTGTTCAGACGGGCATCCATGTCACATCTGCCAATCAGGCTTCCACATACCGCTGTCACACGCATCCGTGTTGCATCACTGTTGCACCCTTGTCAAATACACACACATGCACATGTACACAGTGCTGATACATGCAGCCGAAAACAACATACATGCGTGACATCACGGACATGTCTACTTACATACACATTCATCCAAACATGTGTGCCCACACAACTGCATTTGGCATGCAAGCCTACACACACAAGCACCATCCATGTCTCACACATTCCAGCCCTCGCATGTGTTAGCCCCACGGTCCTGTACACCCCCACCCATACTCCACCCCATACAAACAGATGTGCAACCTGCACACTACTGAATAATCACCACACCACTGCTCACAATCAGGATGCATGTACACTTACCGCTCGACTCCAGACGGGTCTGCCTCTCAAGGACCTGGACATGGAGCGCTGTGGATATGCGTTCCAGAACCCTCATCTCTTCTTCCGACAAGAGGCCCCGGCACCCCTTGGCATCCGCTGCCTTCAAGAGGCGCCGGGCCTTGTTCAGGGTCCTGGACCTGAAGTCCTCCCAGCGCTTCTTGACATGTTGTAAGTCGCAGAGTGCCACCCACTCCGCGTTGATGGCAGTCACGATGTCAGTCCAGATCCGAGTCCATCCTTCCTTGTCGGCACGGGAACTTCGGAAGAGGGCATCATACTGCCCCAGGACTTGCTCCACCAGGACACCAACTTCGGTGACACTGAAGCTGTTGCCCCTCTGCCTCTCTGGCCGGGGGTTGTCAGTGGTCTCAGATGGTGTTTGCCCCGACATGACAACCCCAGAGGCAGGAGTGGGTGGGCAACTGGGTCCTGGGGCTGGGCTGTGGAGCGATGGAATCCCAGTCGGGAGTCTTTGGTTCCAGCAGGGGTGGTCACAGCAACAGCACCCCTGGCTGATGTGCAGGCAGCAAATGGCAGGGCACGTGGGCAGCAGGCAGTCAGGCAGCAGCAGATGGCAGGTGGGAGTGTGCTCAGGGCTCTGGGGGGCAGTAGTTCGGCCTTCTGGGCAGGAGCGTGGTCTTCCGTGTGCTTACGCGTGGCCAGCTTGATACGGAGTGATTTGGCACGTGAAAAATCTGCACGTCAGCGTGTAATTCGAGGAAAGGCCCTTAGCGCGTAAGTGTGTCTGCACGCATACGCATTTTCATTGGACAGAAGGCCCCTCAAGCGCAAGCGCCCCTGTGACGTGACGCGTACAGACGTGCATGGGCATTTCAGCGCGCGTGAAAAACTGCATGTCCACGTGTAATACGAGGAAAGGGCCCATGCGCGTAAGCGCGCTTGGAAAACTGCACGTCCGCGTGTATTATGAGGAAAGGCCCTTAGCGCGTATGCACGGCAGCACGCATATGCGATTTCATTGGACAAAAGGCCCTTAGCGCGTGAGCGCGTCTGTGACGTGGCGCGCGCGGGTGTTTCCCTCATTGCACGTGATGACAGAACACACGTTGATTTCCACCAATCGCGTGTGAAAGTTCCCGGCACCCCGGAACACACGTACCCAGGCTAATCGCGTGTGGAACTTCCCGCGCTCCCCGAAACACACATACCCAGGCCAATCGCGTGTACGCTCACTCCCCTCCGATCACACACGATGACACTCGGACGTACAGTCTTACCACGTATCCGAATACGGGAAACCCGCACACGGCAAAAGACGTACACAGGCGTCAACGCGTCCGCCCACACGAAGGCAGGCGGAGGCGTCCCCGCGCACAGCATAAACATGCACGCAAACAACAAACGCATATATACAGCTACGATGAATGCCCCATTTGTCGCTGCACTGATCGTGGGACACCGCAGGAGGAGGAGAATAGCCAGGGCACGCATTTTCGCACCACGGACAAGCCTTTTTGGGATGCCTGACGACCAGGTCTACGGCAGGTATAGGTTTCCACCCCATATCATCCTAGACCTGGTCAGGGAGTGGGAAGATGACCTCACATCCCCCACCCTTTGCTCCCAAGCATTGAGCCCCTTGGAGAAGCTGCTCAATGTCCTGCATTTTTTGGCCACTGGGTCATTTCAGCGGACCACTGCCATAGTGGGGGGGGGGGTCTCACAGGCCACGCAGTCACGCTGCCTACACCAGGTACTGGCAATCATGACAGCGCGCCCCTCAGTCCGCAGGCACATATACATGCCCAGAACACCCGCAGAAAGGCAGGCCGTTGTCCTGGATTTTTTCAGGGTGGCACACTTCCCCAAAGTGCTCGGTGCCATAGATTGCACCCATGTGGCCCTACGTCCACCTAGGGCCATTGAGCACATCCACCGAAACCGCAAGCACTGGCATTCCATCAATGTACAGGTGGTATGTGATGCAAAGGGAATCATCACCTCTGTCTATGCAAACTACCCTGGCTCCAACCATGACAGTTTCATATACAGAATGTCCGCCCTGAGCCGGGCCCTGGAAGCTGGGCAGCATGGCGACACATGGCTCCTAGGTCAGTACATATGCCCTTGCACATGCATGCAAGTCACACACAGACAAATATCCAAACCCTAATAATCTCAACTATTATCACCTCCCCAGGGGACAGTGCCTACCCTCTGAGCAAACACATGATGACGCCAATCCGGAACCCCACCACACCACCCCAGGTAAGATACAATGCCGCCCATATTGCAACCAGGGGCATAGTGGAGCGCACATTCGGAGTGCTCAAGTCACGTTTCCGCTCCCTTGACCGCTCTGGTGGGCAACTACTCTATGCACCACCAGTAGTGTGCAGGATCATTGTGGCAGCATGTGTCCTGCACAATGTTGCAACACGGCAGGGCTTCCCGGTGGACATGGTGGTGCCCCCACATCCCCAACCACAGGCACAGGCGCTGCCCATGGGAGGGGACAGGGCACGTGGCGAGGAAGCCCGGACCCAGCTTGTGGCCACATTTTTCACCTAAACCCCCACCCCTGCGGAGTGCACACAGGCCTGGCACATACCAGGTGACAATCGATGATGACAAAGAGACAGTCAACTGTCACAACCCTACCACCCTGAGATAGTTGCCATGGAAGTGCCACATCGTCTGCATCCCTAGCTACTTAAACACAAGCTATCCTGTGTGACCAAAAGGCACACATATGACATATGACATGATATGGGCCATACACAAGTATTTCAAGGTGCAATGAGGCAGGGAGGGGGGAACAAGGAAAGACAGACAACGGTACTACTAGGCCAGGTGTCGTTGAGATCGTGCAAGTGCAGGGGTAGGGGGAAGGGAAAAGTGCAAGGGGAAGGGTGCGGGGGAGTCCAGTACAGGGGAAGTAGCCCAAATAAATAATACATAGGTCGGCTGGTGGCAACTGCAAAGGTAAGTGCAGACAAGTGCTGGGAAGGGAGGGCTGTAGGGATAGAGAGACAGTACTGCAGTGCAGGGGTTGCCAGGGAGGCAGTGCAAGTGGAGAGTGGCTGGGCCAGGGACCGAGGTCGGTGAGAGTGGCCCAGTTGCAGCTCCTGTGCAGTTCCAGCGAAGAATTCTGCAAGGGAGAGGCAGAGAGTAAGCAGAAGCAAAGAGGAAGGTCTTGAGGTGCTTCCAGAACTGGAGATGGTTCCCCTCAAGTTCAAGTCAGGCAGGAAGTCTGTTCCAGGGGGGGGCCCTGCTGCGGAGAGAAATCTACCCCCAGCTAGTTGCTCTGAGAAGCGGATGACCCGGACATGCAAGGTGTGCATCACACACACCTGCAAAACAGGCCATGGCCATCACTGTCATGTCACTCAAACCCTCCCAAACATCAACATGACATGGCAAGCAATACCCATACACCAACACAGTAACGATAAGGTACACATTGCCATGTCCTAAATGTACAGTGGCATCGGATAATGATGCCTGACCTGGAATCAGATGAAATGACAGACCAACAAAATCTCCCACCCAAAATAAGTCATTTCCAAATGCATTACAACAGTCGTAGACGTAACATAACAATGAATGCCTGTCTACATGCACATTATGCTTTGCAAAATCAACACTGCAGCTCATGTGTGCAGTGTCCTACTCCTGCATCACACTGCTCAGCGCACAGCACAGTGAACAGCCATTGTGTGTGATGCACACCCTGAGCATCACATCTAAGTGACAGACCACATCAAACATCAAATTAGGCATGTACTGGATCCATAATCGGTCACAGAACATGTGCTGCAGGGACACAGTGGGCACCAGAAGGAAAACACTGTACACGTGGATATGCAAGGGTGGGAGTACATGTAGTGCATCAGAGTGCAAGTGTGTGGTTCTGCAAGGACATGCACTCCACATATGCATGTGCACTCAAGTGATCATCAGTGTTCCCTACACATCACATTTGAACATCCACCATGTGTACACCCCAGCATGTCCAACCACAACTATCCCCTCGCACCTGAAAGGAAAACACAACACATGAACAGGCATTGATCAGCAGAACACAACATGTACATAGGATAGGATACTATGTCAGAGTTCCCATCACACTGCAGGGCAAGGCAACTATCAACAACAACCCCCCCCTCCCTCACAAATGACCCACTGAACAACTGCACCTGGGTCATGGAGCCTCCAACCCTCAATTCCACCTGGCCACAGGATCACCTTCACCCTTCGTCACCATCTCCCACCTTGTGTGTAAAAAGATGCCTGAACCCTCAGAATCCACACTCATTTCCAAAATCACAAAATCCAAGGCATAAAAACGAACCCGAACACCCTCCAGTAGATGACTTGACGTAGCAGTACCTCACAAAGGCCAAGTACTACCACAATGATGCAACAACCAAGGTAGCACAGCAAAACAATGTCACGACAGGATGTGAGACATGTGTGGTACATGACATAGGGGGATGCACCATGAATGGATGTGTACTGTCACAGGTCCCTTGTACAGGCGCAGGAGTGTCACAAAACAACCACCCCCACCATGTCCTGGGTGCCTGCAAGGTCAAACTCACACAGGCCCCTGAGACCCTGGTGGGGAAGGAGGTTCAGGGATATGCAGTCGGGACAGGTATTGACACACTGGATGACTGGAATAAGTGTCAGGAGAGGGGAGGAGGAATGACACATGAAACTAGGGAATGCACGAAAATGTACAACCTGCATGAACACATACACAATCGAAACAAACTTGGACATCATTGTCATGGCCTTCTGTAGTCCAGGCTCAGGAGTGGTTCGAACCGAACCACCCCCTCTAGGGTTTTAGCGCCTGCGAGTTCGGGGCTTACACAGGCATCCGCAACCCCAGTGGGGAAAGAGGGTCAGGGAACGTTGCTTGGATAGGTACGGGAAGCAGGAACACCGGGTAGAGGGTACAGGTTTCAAAATTGCATAGGATCACGGGTGATTAGGGAGAAAAAACATACCAAATTGAACCACACATACATCCATGCATCAGTACACTCCCCAGCAAGCCTATGCAGAGCAGTTCGAAAGAAAAACAACAAGACACTTAGCTCTGGTTTTGAGTGCTGGCCTCCTGCCTGCGCACTCTCAGGTCCGGTTACAGGAGCACTGCAATGCTGCAAAGAGAGCCACAGTCAACAACCTGTACGTGCCAATTACACAAAAACACAACACCAAACATGCCCCATAGCAACAAACTACTCTACAAACAGACAATCTGGGGTCGATGCTTCGTACCCATACATAACATCACCCCTGTGACGGGTCATACACAGTCAATGCAGTAAGTCAGCCGCTGGTGGGTGCGTGGCAAATGGAACACCAATGTGTCACAATTCACACAACATGCAATGTTCCCTGGGTAAGCAGACAGACCCATATAGCAAGCCATGACTACAGAGCAAGTTGCGTACCACCATGACCGAAACAAAGTTGGCAGTGCATTTATCATAAAGTATGTCGAAAAGACATGCACTGCACCCGAGTATGTCCCTTGCTGTATGTCCCTGTGAGCTGCCCCTTTCCATGTCTCGGAAGGCTACATGGTTGATACAAGTGCCTCAATGGACCTTGGTGTACCGGACGGTATGTGCCACTGCCCCTGCACGTGTCCCAGACAACCCTACTATCAACAGCCATCAGTCCACAAACACATCTGAGCTGCATTGTATGCTTCAACACCAATATTCGTCTAAGCTCACCCTCAGTGCTGTGACTAAGCCTGCATGTGCAACTCGCCTGGTGCAAGCTTTGCTGTGTTGTGGCCCCCCTGTGATGCTCACCTTGCCTGGAGTTCCTTGGAACATGTCAGCAGTTCTAGGATGTGGGTCTGCAATCACTGTGCCTCTGCTTGTGCACACATGTGCATGTGGGCACCAACAAACGGGTCCGGAATTCCGTCGTCCAATGGGCCATGTCTGCTGGCAAAGGTGCTCTGGAGGCTCATCCCCCTGCAGAAAGGGCATGAAACACATGATTAATGCTTCAAAGTCATCTGTGTGTGTCTCATCAGGCATCTCATTACTTGACCATGTCAGAGAGTCACATCACAAATCACACCATCAGTCCGTCTTTCACATCCAAAGTGTGGAACACTATCTACAGCATGAATTGCAACAAGCACGTGTACAGGAAAGATATGAAACATACTACACAATGCATAGCAATCAATGTACACATTAATCATGGCACACCCCATCTAGCAAAAGCTGAACAGTGGACAATGACACCTAAATCATCCCCACTAGGGGTGTCAACACATGTCACACAGCACCAGACATGCCACAGATATGACAGTCCAAAGCCCTTGTGTAATATTCTGTAACACCGAACCATCCTTGTGAGCCCATGGATAAGGGAGGCAGGAGTGGCATATGTGAGTCAAGGACCCCAAGCAGCAAACACATACACAAGACAACCATGAAGGGCCCAGCTGGAACAGACAGTGGATGCCTTCAAAAGCCACAAAGCACCGCACCGTCACATGAAAGCACAATAGACTAGCAATTTTAAACTAACTCAACTATTAACTAATTACACTAACAATGGAAAACCTACATTACCTATTTAAACTAACTATCAAACAGAAACTTAACTAACTAAACTAAAAGAAAAATCAAAAATGGCCACATACGACCCGGGGGGGAGGGGAGGCACCCAGGAGGGGGGAGGTACAGGGCGCTGCTCAACATCCACATGCGATGATGCTGAGCCAAAAAAAAAATCCTCCATGGGCTCAAAGCCTGCACAGCCCGACCTATGTGGGAGATAGATGGTTGTCCGAGTCTGGCTCATCCATTAAATGAGGATGTGGCACAGTAGCCTGGCCACGCCTAGCTGCAGCTTGCCCCTCATCGGCAGCAAGTCTGCCGGACGGGTCAGCCTGGTTCTGTGTGGCGATGTGACATAGGTCTGCATGCAGAACCTCACGTGATACACGTGCTTCCTCTTGCAAGGTAGCACGTGTAACACGGAGTTCCTCCTGCAAGGCCTGGCTGGACAACCGCTGCACCTCCCGGCAAGCCTGTAGCTCAGCCGAGATGGTACGCTCAAGCTGTGCAAACCTCTCCTCTGCCTGCTGCCTCTGGGACATCATAAGGACACCCAGAGTGGATCTGAGGGAAGCATACTCCTTCCTCAGGGCATCCATGTGCGCCTCTGCGTGAGCAGCAATTGCTTGACGCAGAGACGACATTTCAGCCTGGCGTGCCCTGTCTGAGGCCGCCATGCCCAGCCTGAGCGAGCGGGCCGTGGACCGTGCCTCCTGCTGCTGGAGAAGCACCTGCCTAGCAGGGGGGAGCACAGATCGGGCCACACGCTCCATGCTCTCAGCGATGTTCTCCATTGCTGCCCCCTGCCGTTCAGAATTGGCAGTCATGTCTTGCTCCCACTCAGTATACAGCGGTTGCGCGCGGCGACCGCATTGCCGGGCTTGACCCCTGCGGGACCAAGGACCGGGGGTCCTCGCTGTGTTGGCACCGCCTGCGGCTGCACGACTACATGCCCCCGTCGACGTGATGTCCCAGGCACATCAGTGACTGGTGTGGAGGGTGACCCTGCGCCCCGATCCACCACGGGCGGAGGAACCAAGACTGTCTGATCCCTCAGTGCAGGTGTCGCAGACAGAGGAGTGTCCACATCAGAATCACTCACCCCTGACACATGGACTTGATGCTCATCCAACTCAACATGGACGTCAGAGTCGTCATCAAGGCTGGACTCCTAGGCAGCCAGAGACAAGATGGACTGCAGCACTTGGAGGTTTTCGTGGCCTACCACCCCACGACCCCCACTAGTGCCGGGTTGATGTGGTGTTACCAACCCTGTGTCTGGCATGACAACACCATCCTGTGCCTCCATTGCGTCATCACCTGAAAAATAGAGAGAAAAAGGTCACTACACATGTCAGAAGCACACGACACGCACACACACCGACAGCAAAGACATCCGGCAGACATGTGACACACAACATATGACCTGGCATGCATGCTGGGTCTACTTTGAATAGCTTCTGTGATCAGACCTGTTGAAAGGTGGCAGTTTCCATGGAAGTGGGTCTATGCAGTGTACAAGCACTCCATGGTGTGTGCCAGGAAATGTGAAGGCAGTGCAATGTCAAAATCACACATCACGTGCATTGTGCATTCAATGTGTACCATGTCTAGAAGCCAAGCACCCCTCCACCCCAGTACCAAAGCAGGGATGCCTAGCATGGTATCAAAAGGCTGACCATACACCTGTGTATTGACAGGCAGTGTTGACTGGCATCAACAGCTTAATGTGATTCAAATTACAACACTGCAAATGATGCTGGGACAGTGGGCAGGACACATGATGAAAACTCCGGAGGCCGCCCACGTGTGAAGAAGACACAACAAGAGTTGGACAGAGTCATTGGCCATTGAACAGGCTGAGGCCTGTGAGCCACACAGATTGTCAGAGCCTAAACATGTGTGCAACGCAGGACTGAGCCACAGTTGACATGGGGAGGCCGATGAGATGGCAGGCAATGTATGTAACCAAGGACTCATATTACAGTGATCATCCAGTCAAGGACACATAGGGGCATGCGTGCAATGCACATGGAGCATGAATGGGCACTCATGTCCCTCCGGGACATCTGACCCATGCACAGTACAAGTGAGATACCCTGCATCGAGTACTAAGGCTGTACCACACGGCATATGTCTGGCAGTTTCTACGTTGGAAGTTAGCATCTACACAGGACACATGAACAAGAAACTACACATTGGCAAGATTGAAGCAGACCAGTGCAAAGGTGGAACTGGGGTGCAGAGTGGCGGAGGAGGGGCAAGGGAGCATGCCCACATGGAGTCCCACATGCAGGCAGAGGAGACATGCATGACGGAAGCATTGCATTACTTACACATCAGAACCATGTACACGTCACATGTAGCAGCAATCATGCACAACACATCCCACAAGTGAAACACACACGTCCTCAACAAACACGCGTCAACACTCACTGGACTGGGCATCAAAGTCCAGCATCTCGCCCACTCCTTCGACCAATTCAGGTGGTATGAACTACGCAACGAGAGTCTCATGCGGAGTGAGTTCTTCCTCCTCTGGTGCAGGCCCACCGCCAGTCACCAGAGTCAAGTTGTAATTTGAGGCACGCTTAGCCTTAGTGCTGTGCTTGATGTCATTCCGCTTTTTGCACTCCTGCGCCGTGCGCACCTCATGGCCGAATGAACTGACATGTTCCGCAACATGCTTCCAGTGGGTGTCACGTTGGGCAGCCGTAGTCTGACTATTGGCACCCACTAGCATGTCACGGCTGTGGCCCCGCACGTAGTCCACGAGGAAGTCCAGTTTTTGCTTACAGAAGGGCTTCTTCCTCGACGTGCAGGAGGTCATGGGTGTGTGTGGGGTCCCAGCCTGTGCTGCAGGTGCAACCTTCCTCCTCTTGGACTGTGGCGCAGACCCTGGCTGGCTAATGCTGCCCTGACCAGTATGGCCAGTGGGTTCGGTGGATTGAGCCAAGGGAGGGGCAGGTGGAGGGATGACCAAAGGCCTGACTTGTGTCAGTGGCAGCTGGGTGCCCACTAATGGACCCTGCGCAGCAACATCAGCTGTGGCAGGGTCATTGACCGCAACGGTCCTGGTTGGCAGACTCACAAACGGGGTGCTGTTGGGTGCATCTGCCCCTGCACTTGCCAACACGAGGCTGTTCAGGGCAGCAGATGACATTACTGCCCCAGGGACACGTGTCTTGGTCTGAGCAGCCCGGCGTGCCCCTATGGTTTCCCCCCTGGCCTGTTGGAGATCTACCAAGGGCTCTTCAAGTGCCAACGCAGCCTGCGCTGGCAGACCCTGAGCCTGGGTGGCGGTGTCCACAGCTGCACCTGCAGCTACCACTACCCTTGGGCCCGTGGCAGTCGATGGAACGGACTGCCGGGTCATACGGGTGCCAGTGCCAGATGCAGGAGCTGCATCCCCCGGACCCACAGGGGGTGGTGGCATGGCTGCACCGACACATGGCACAACATTGTGCTCAAGTGGCGCACCCCTGCCTCTTCCCCCTCTGTGGCTGCCCTGGACACCCTGGAGTCCCCCTACTCCCTGGTCACCACGGCCACGTCCCCGACCACGCCCGCCACGGGGAGGAGGCTCAGCTGAGGCGCCCCTCACCTTTGGTGGCCTCCCAACCATGGCACAGATGTAGTAGTGCTGGCACAGATGGAGTGGTGCCAATGGGAGGTGTACACCACAATTGACCTGGGCAATTGGGGTGAAGGGGGTGGGAAGCAAGATGTTAACAGCCCCCCTCCACCTGCAAGGCTGTATGTGACCCCGGTGATGTGGTGACGGGTCACGCAACGCTCAGGCACCCCAAAACTGCAGTAAAACCGTGCACGCAACCCTGCAGCCTACGTGCGTGGATTCAACCTCCCGCAGTACGCGGTGGCACCCAGTAACACAAATAACGCGTACGCGTGGGACACGCAGGCTACTATGACATCGAAAATGGGTGCGATACACAGGGGCACCCGCAGTGGGAAAAAGAGCGTGTGCGACTCACCGTATGACTAGCGCGATGCAGAAAAACACGCATAGCCAATACCCCCGCCAAAAAAAGAGATACGTCCTTGATAGCTGTGAAGTTGTGATGGCGTGCGAAACAACAGGAAGCAGCAACACACGTCGGTCTCCACGAAAGGCACGTACAGCGAACTGCTGGGCCTGCTCACTTTTAACCCGTGCTGAGGGAAACGCACGCGCGCGTCACATCACTTACGCGCATGGGCCCTTTCCTCGTATTACACGCGGACGTGCAGTTTTCCACGCGCGCTTACGCGCATGGTCCCTTTCCTTGTATTGCACGTGGACGTGCAGTTTTCCACGCGCTCTTACGCGCATGGGCCCTTTCCTCGTATTACACGCGGACATGCAGTTTTTCACACACGCTGAAATGCCCATGCACGTCTGTACGTGTCACGTCACAGGGGCGCTTGCGCTTGAGGGGCCTTCTGTCCAATGAAAATGCATATGCGTGCAGACGCGCTTACGCGCTAAGGGCCTTTCCTCGAATTACACGCTGACGTGCAGATTTTTCACGTGCCAAATCACTCCGTATCAAGCTGGCCACGCGTAAGCACACGGAAGACCATGCTCCTGCCCAGAAGGCCGAACTACTGCCCCCCAGAGCCCCGAGCACGCTCCCACCTGCCATCTGCTGCTGCCTGACTGCCTGCTGCCCACGTGCCCTGCCATTTGCTGCAGGCACATCAGCCAGGGGTGCTGTTGCTGTGACCACCCCTGCTGGAACTGAAGACTCCCGACTGGGATTCCATCGCTCCACAGCCCAGCCCCAGGACCCAGTTGCCCACCCACTCCTGCCTCTGGGGTTGTCATGTCGGGGCAAACACCATCTGAGACCACTGACAACCCCCGGCCAGAGAGGCAGAGGGGCACCACCTTCAGTGCCACCGAAGTTGGTGTCCTGGTGGAGCAAGTCCTGGGGCAGTATGATGCCCTCTTCGGAAGTTCCCGCGCCGACAAGGAAGGACGGACTCAGATCTGGACTGACATCGTGACTGCCATCAACGCGGAGGGGGTGGCAGTCCGCGACTTACAACATGTCAAGAAGCGCTGGGAGGACTTCAGGTCCAGGACCCTGAACAAGGCCCGGTGCCTCTTGAAGGCAGTGGATGCCAAGGGGCACCGGGGCCACTTGTCGGAAGAACAGATGAGGGTCCTGGAACGCATATCCCCAGCGCTCCACGTCCAGGTCCTTGAGAGGCAGACCCGTCTGGAGTCGAGCGGTAAGTGTACATGCATCCTGATTGTGAGCAGTGCGTGTGGTGATTATTCAGTAGTGTGCAGGTTGCACATCTGTTTGTATGGGGTGGAGTATGGGTGGGGGTGTACAGGGCCGTGGGGCTAACACATGCGAGGGCTGGAATGTGTGAGACATGGATGGTGCTTGTGTGTGTAGGCTTGCATGCCAAATGCAGTTGTGTGGGCACACATGTTTGGATGAATGTGTATGTAAGTAGACATGTCCGTGATGTCACGCATGTATATTGTTTTCGGCTGCATGTATCAGCACTGTGTACATGTGCATGTGTGTGTATTTGACAAGGGTGCAACAGTGATGCAACATGGATGCGTGTGACAGCGGTATGTGGAAGCCTGATTGGCAGATGTGACATGGATGCCCGTCTGAACACTGCGACACTTGGCAGAGGTGTACACATGCATGCAAGTGTGGTGGTGTGTGTACATGTGTGGTGCACTTCCTGTGTTGCATGTGATGTCTGGCTCACCTTTGGCTGCTCATGCTGTTGTATGTGTATGGATGGTGCTGGCAGTTGTGATATGGCTGTGGTATGGCTCATGTGTGCGAGTTGAAATGACATGTGTGTTGGGGATTGTGATGACATGTCTGAGGTTTGCCAATGCCACTCATGTACAACTGTCATGTGTGTATGTGTCCATTGTACAGTGCCCTGATGCCTGTGTTTTGTTTCTCCCTGTCTGCAGCGTCAACTGATGAAGAGGGCGGAGAAGGTGCTGTGGAGCACAGCGGCGGGGATCCCACCGCCAGCCGGAGACGCAAGGCCCGGCTCCCCTCCCATGTTGTCATCTCGTCAGGGAGTGAGGAGTCCGGTGCCGCGTCCCAGGCTCAGCTGCCAGGGGGAGATCCAAGAGGCGGAGGTTGGAGTTGGACTCCTCGGCAGCAGAAGGGGCAGCTGCGACCCCACAGGGCCCAACAGGGGAAGATGGCACGGAGTCATCCAGGTTGGTGGGGGGTTTGGTGGAGGAGGAGGCCGTGCAAGCACCAGAGACGGGGTCTGGAGGTGGGGATCCCACTGGTGCTAGTGGTGCAGTGCAGGACCAGGGACAGGAGGCAGCACAGGCCGCCGTGGAGATGCCTGTGTGCAATCCTGTCCCTGATCCTGTCCCTGCATCATCTTACACCAGCAGGGATGCCTACGTCCAGACCCGTTTCCAGGCAGGGGATGAGCTCACGTCAACTGGCCTTCCTCTGCCTGCGGACGTGGCTATCCGGGTCTGGGTTGAGCCTGTCCTGGCTGGTGTGGCGTTGCGTCAACGGGCCATGCGAGGTGACCTGCAGTCTTTTCATGAGGAGACTGCACGTCATCTCGAATGGCTCGTTGACCACGTCAGCCTGCTGGGACAGGTCACCCAGGCCGGATTCCTCCGTCTGATGGGGCTTGCTACGACCCCCTCCTCAACTGGACCCCCTACGCGCCAGTCGTCCTCCGTGCCATCTTCCCACCCATCAGTCACCTGGGTGCCCTGTGGAGCTGCCTCTGACGGTGCGGCCAGGCTGGTGGAGGAGGCATCCCTGCCACAGTCGGGAGTCGGACGTCCAGCAGGGGTGGCCACATCTACGACTGCACCCCAGCCGGCGGAGGATGTGCAGGCAGCAGGAGGCAGTGCATGGGCAGAAGCACAGCAGCAGCAGCAACGTGGTGGGAGCCATGAAGGCTCGGGGCCTTCAACATCGGAGGGGCAGGCATCGGCCGGAGGGCAGGAGGACCCAGGACAGAGAGTGTCTTCCGTGTGGCAGCGGTTGGGCCACGCCATAGATGCGGAGCGGCAGCGGGCGGAAGAGGCACGGCTCACAATGGTCAGGGCGGAGAACTCCATGCGGAGGGCCTTGAGGTGGGCCAATGCCTCGAGGCAATCCGCAGGGGTTTGGAGGTGGACACGTCGACGGCCCTGCAGACCCTCGGGGCCATGGAGGAGGACCGCCTCCGGGACATTGAGGAGGAGTTTGATGATGCCCTGGCCCAGGACATCCACAAGTGAGCCGTGAAACTAGCCCGCTGCCCTTGTACATAGTTATGTAGGTAGTGTTAGGTTTCATTTTTGTTTTGATTTTATTTGGACCTTTCGGACATTGGCCACATTTTTGTATATCGTTTTTTTTATTAGGTAGTGTAGTTAGATAGGTTTCCTTTCTTTTGTTGGGATAATGGACCCTGGCTTGTTCCTATGTACAAAGATCACTGTTGGATTGTATTTTTTTTTCACATTTTAACCATGGAGCAATGGCTTTCTTTTTTATTTCCCATTGGATTTTGTTTTGTGGACATTGAGTTTGGACAACATTACTTTGGAATTTTATTTTTGGTTTTGCTTTTTTTCACGGACATGCTTCTTTTAATTTTTGTACATTCACATTTCTGTTTCTTCATTTTTGATTCTATTTATGTTTCCTTTAATACATATTTCTTTTTGGTGAACTTCAATGTGTGGTATCTCATTGGTTTCATGCATTTCATGATATGGGTTTTGAGATTCACTGACACCCATTGGGTGTATGTGAGGGAAATGTGTTTGTTTCGGAACTTGCAATTGGTGTTCTGTGATGTAATTGCAAATTATGAGTGGGTGGATGCAATACTCGGGTGGGTGTTTTGCATTTGGAGGCTGACCATAGGGACCAGGGATCTAGATTGTGATGACATTTTGGCTGGGGAACATGAGTTGCACATGGGTGGGGGCCTGCTGGCAGGTGCCCACAGTGCTGGGGGGTGGGGTGGTGGGAGACATGGGTGGGGGCCTGGTGGTGGCTGCCCCTGGTGGCTGGGGGGTGGGGGTGGTGGGAGACATGGGTGGGGGCCTGGTGGAGGCTGCCCCTGCACTGCTGGGGGGTGGGGGGTGGGAGACATGGGTGGGGGCCTGGTGGAGGCTGCCCCTGGTGGCTGGGGGGTGGGGGTGGTGGGGAACATGAGTTGGACATGGGTGGGGGCCTGCTGGCAGGTGCCCCACAGTGCTGGGGGGTGGGGGTGCTGGTAGACATGGGTGGGGGCCCGGTGGAGGCTGCCCCTGATGGCTGGGGGGTGGGGGTGGTGGGAGACATGGGTGGGGACCTGGTGGATGCTGCCCCTGGTGGCTGGGGGGTGGGGGTGCTGGGAAACATGGGTGGGGGCCTGGTGGTGGGTGCCCCTGGTGGCTGGGGGGTGGGGGTGGTGGGAGACATGGGTGGGGGCCTGGTGGAGGCTGCCCCTGGTGGCTGGGGGGTGGGGGGTCTGGGAGACATGGGTGGGGGCCTGGTGGTGGGTGCCCCTGCACTGCTGGGGGGTGGGGGTGGTGGGGGACATGGGTGGGGGCCTGGTGGAGGCTGCCCCTGGTGGCTGGGGAGTGGGGGTGCTGGGAGACATGGGTGGGGGCCTTGTGGTGGGTGCCCCTGGTGGCTGGGGGGTGGGGGTGGTGGGAGACATGGGTGAGGGCCTGGTGGAGGCTGCCCCTGGTGGCTGGGGGGTGGGGGTGCTGGGAGACATGGGTGGGGGCCTGGTGGAGGCTGCCCCTGCACTGCTGGGGGGTGGGGGTGGTGGGAGACATGGGTGGGGGCCTGGTGGAGGCTGCCCCTGGTGGCTGGGGGGTGGGGGTGCTGGGAGACATGGGTGGGGGCCTGGTGGTGGGTGCCTCTGCACTGCTGGGGGGTGGGGGTGCTGGGAGACATGGGGGGGGGGCCTGGTGGAGGCTGCCCCTGGTGGCTGGGGGTGCTGGGAGACATGGGTGGGGGCCTGGTGTTGGGTGCCCCTGCACAGCTGGGGGGGGGTGGGAGACATGGCTGGGGGCCTGGTGGAGGCTGCCCCTGGTGGCTGGGGGGTGGGGGTGGTGGGGAACATGAGTTGGACATGGGTGGCGGCCTGCTGGCAGGTGCCCCACTGTGCTGGGGGATGGGGGTGGTGGGAGACATGGGTGGGGGCCTGGTGGAGGCTGCCCCTGGTGGCTGGGGGGTGGGGGTGCTGGGAGACATGGGTGGGGGCCTGGTGGAGGCTGCCCCTGGTGGCTGGGGGTGGGGGTGCTGGGGGACATGGGTGGGGGCCTGGTGGTGGGTGCCCCTGGTGGCTGGGGGGTAGGGGTGGTGGGAGACATGGGTGGGGGCCTGGTGGAGGCTGCCCCATGCACTGCTGGGGGGTGGGGGTGGTGGGAGACATGGGTGGGGGCCTGGTGGAGGCTGCCCCTGGTGGCTGGGTGGTGGGGGTGCTGGGAGACATGGGTGGGGGCCTGGTGGTGGGTGCCCCTGCACTGCTGGGGGGTGGGGGGGGTGGGAGACATGGGTGGGGGCCTGGTGGAGGCTGCCCCTGGTGGCTGGGGGGTGGGTGTGCTGGGAGACATTGGTGGGGGCCTGGTGGTGGGTGCCCCTGGTGGGTGGGGGTGGTGGGAGACATGGGTGGGGGCCTGGTGGAGGCTGCCCCTGGTGGCTGGGGGGTGGGGGTGCTGGGAGATATGGGTGAGGGCCTGGTGGAGGCTGCCCCTGCACTGCTGGGGGTGGGGGTGGTGGGAGACATGGGTGGGGGCCTGGTGGAGGGTGCCCCTGGTGGCTGGGGGGTGGGGGTGGTGGGCAACATGAGTTGGACATGGGTGGGGGCCTGCTGGCAGGTGCCCCACAGTGCTGGGGGTGGGGGTGCTGGGAGACATGGGTGGGGGCCTGGTGGAGGCTGCCCCTGCTGGCTGGGGGGTAGGGGTGCTGGGAGACATGGGTGGGGGCCTGGTGGTGGGTGCCCCTGCACTGCTGGGGGGTGGGGGGTGGGGGGTTGGGAGACATGGGTGGGGGCCTGGTGGAGGCTGCCCCTGGTGGCTGGGGGGTGGGGGTGCTGGGAGACATGGGTGGGGGCCTGGTGGAGGCTGCCCCTGCACTGCTGGGGGGTGGGGGTGGTGGGAGACATGGGTGGGGGCCTGGTGGAGGCTGCCCCTGGTGGCTGGGGGGTGGGGGTGGGGGTGCTGGGAGACATGGGTGGGGGCCTAGTGGTGGGTGCCTCTGCACTGCTGGGGGGTGGTGGTGCTGGGAGACATGGGCGGGGCCTGGTGGAGGCTGCCCCTGGTGGCTGGGGGTGCTGGGAGACATGGGTGGGGGCCTGGTGGTGGGTGCCCCTGCACTGCTGGGGGGTGGGGGGTGGGAAACATGGCTGGGGGCCTGGTGGAGGCTGCCCCTGGTGGCTGGGGGGTGGGGGTGGTGGGGAACATGAGTTGGACATGGGTGGGGGCCTGCTGGCAGGTGCCCCACAGTGCTGGGAGGTGGGGGTGGTGGGAGACATGGGTGGGGGCCTGGTGGAGGCTGCCCCTGGTGGCTGGGGGGTGGGGGTGCTGGGAGACATGGGTGGGGGCCTGGTGGAGGCTGCCCCTGCACTGCTGGGGGGTGGGGGTGGTGGGAGACATGGGTGGGGGCCTGGTGGAGGCTGCCCCTGGTGGCTGGGGGGTGGGGGTGCTGGGAGACATGGGTGGGGCCTGGTGGTGGGTGCCCCTGGTGGCTGGGGGGTGGGGGTGGTGGGAGACATGGTTGGGGGCCTGGTGGAGGCTGCCCCTGGTGGCTGGGGGGTGGGGGTGCTGGGAGACATGGGTGGGGGCCTGGTGGAGGCTGCCCCTGCACTGCTGGGGGGTGGGGGTGGTGGGAGACATGGGTGGGGGCCTGGTGGAGGCTGCCCCTGGTGGCTGGGGGGTGGGGGTGGGGGTGCTGGGAGACATGGGTGGGGGCCTAGTGGTGGGTGCCTCTGCACTGCTGGGGGGTGGGGGTGCTGGGAGACATGGGCGGGGGCCTGGTGGAGGCTGTCCCTGGTGGCTGGGGGTGCTGGGAGACATGGGTGGGGGCCGGGTGGTGGGTGCCCCTGCACTGCTGGGGGGTGTGGGGGTGGGAAACATGGCTGGGGGCCTGGTGGAGGCTGCCCCTGGTGGCTGGGGGGTGGGGGTGGTGGGGAACATGAGTTGGACATGGGTGGGGGCCTGCTGGCAGGTGCCCCACAGTGCTGGGGGGTGGGGGTGGTGGGAGACATGGGTGGGGGCCTGGTGGAGGCTGCCCCTGGTGGCTGGGGGGTGGGGGTGCTGGGAGACATGGGTGGGGGCCTGGTGGAGGCTGCCCCTGCACTGCTGGGGGGTGGGGGTGGTGGGAGACATGGGTGGGGGCCTGGTGGAGGCTGCCCCTGGTGGCTGGGGGGTGGGGGTGCTGGGAGACATGGGTGGGGCCTGGTGGTGGGTGCCCCTGGTGGCTGGGGGGTGGGGGTGGTGGGAGACATGGTTGGGGGCCTGGTGGAGGCTGCCCCTGGTGGCTGGGGGGTGGGGGTGCTGGGAGACATGGGTGGGGGCCTGGTGGAGGCTGCCCCTGCACTGCTGGGGGGTGGGGGTGGTGGGAGACATGGGTGGGGGCCTGGTGGAGGCTGCCCCTGGTGGCTGGGTGGTGGGGGTGCTGGGAGACATGGGTGGGGGCCTGGTGGTGGGTGCCCCTGCACTGCTGGGGGTGGGGGGGTGGGAGACATGGGTGGGGGCCTGGTGGAGGCTGCCCCTGGTGGCTGGGGGGTGGGGGTGGTGGGGAACATGAGTTGGACATGGGTGGGGGCCTGCTGGCAGGTGCCCCACAGTGCTGGGGGGTGGGGGTGGTGGGAGACATGGGTGGGGGCCTGGTGGAGGCTGCCCCTGGTGGCTGGGGGGTGGGGGTGGTGGGAGACATGGGTGGGGGCCTGGTGGAGGCTGCCCCTGCACTGCTGGGGGGTGGGGGTGGTGGGAGACATGGGTGGGGGCCTGGTGGAGGCTGCCCCTGGTGGCTGGGGGGTGGGGGTGCTGGGAGACATGGGTGGGGCCTGGTGGTGGGTGCCCCTGGTGGCTGGGGGGTGGGGGTGGTGGGAGACATGGTTGGGGGCCTGGTGGAGGCTGCCCCTGGTGGCTGGGGGGTGGGGGTGCTGGGAGACATGGGTGGGGGCCTGGTGGAGGCTGCCCCTGCACTGCTAGGGGGTGGGGGTGGTGGGAGACATGGGTGGGGGCCTGGTGGAGGCTGCCCCTGGTGGCTGGGGGGTGGGGGTGGGGGTGCTGGGAGACATGGGTGGGGGCCTAGTGGTGGGTGCCTCTGCACTGCTGGGGGGTGGGAGTGCTGGGAGACATGGGCAGGGGCCTAGTGGAGGCTGCCCCTGGTGGCTGGGGGTGCTGGGAGACATGGGTGGGGGCATGGTGTTGGGTGCCCCTGCACTGCTGGGGGGTGGGGGGGCTTGGGAAACATGGCTGGGGGCCTGGTGGAGGCTGCCCCTGGTGGCTGGGGGGTGGGGGTGGTGGGGAACATGAGTTGGATATGGGTGGGGGCCTGCTGGCAGGTGCCCCACAGTGCTGGGGGGTGGGGGTGGTGGGAGACATGGGTGGGGGCCTGGTGGAGGCTGCCCCTGGTGGCTGGGGGGTGGGGGTGCTGGGAGACATGGGTGGGGGCCTGGTGGAGGCTGCCCCTGCACTGCTGGGGGGTGGGGGTGGTGGGAGACATGGGTGGGGGCCTGGTGGAGGCTGCCCCTGGTGGCTGGGGGGTGGGGGTGCTGGGAGACATGGGTGGGGCCTGGTGGTGGGTGCCCCTGGTGGCTGGGGGGTGGGGGTGGTGGGAGACATGGTTGGGGGCCTGGTGGAGGCTGCCCCTGGTGGCTGGGGGGTGGGGGTGCTGGGAGACATGGGTGGGGGCCTGGTGGAGGCTGCCCCTGCACTGCTGGGGGGTGGGGGTGGTGGGAGACATGGGTGGGGGCCTGGTGGAGGCTGCCCCTGGTGGCTGGGTGATGGGGGTGCTGGGAGACATGGGTGGGGGCCTGGTGGTGGGTGCCCCTGCACTGCTGGGGGTGGGGGGGTAGGAGACATGGGTGGGGGCCTGGTGGTGGGTGCCCCTGGTGGGTGGGGGTGGTGGGAGACATGGGTGGGGGCCTGGTGGAGGCTGCCCCTGGTGGCTGGGGGGTGGGGGTGCTGGGAGACATGGGTGGGGGCCTGGTGGTGGGTGCCCCTGGTGGGTGGGGGTGGTGGGAGACATGGGTGGGGGCCTGGTGGAGGCTGCCCCTGGTAGCTGGGGGGTGGGGGTGCTGGGAGACATGGGCGAGGGCCTGGTGGAGGCTGCCCCTGCACTGCTGGGGGGTGGGGGTGGTGGGAGACATGGGTGGGGGCCTGGTGGAGGGTGCCCCTGGTGGCTGGGGGGTGGGGGTGGTGGGCAACATGAGTAGGACATGGGTGGGGGCCTGCTGGCAGGTGCCCCACAGTGCTGGGGGGTGGGGGTGCTGGGAGACATGGGTGGGGGCCTGGTGGAGGCTGCCCCTGCTGGCTGGGGGGTGGGGGTGCTGGGAGACATGGGTGGGGGCCTGGTGGAGGCTGCCCCTGGTGGCTGGGGGTGGTGGGGAACATGAGTTGGACATGGGTGGAGGCCTGGTGGAGGCTACCCCTGCACTGCTGGGGGGTGGGGGTGGTGGGAGACATGGGTTGGGGCCTGGTGGAGGCTGCCCTTCGTGGCTGGGGGGTGGGGGTGCTGGGAGACATGGGTGGGGGCCTGGTGGAGGGTGCCCCTGGTGGCTGGGGGTGCAGGGGGACATGCGTTGGTGGGCAGTAGTGACATGTGGGTTGGCTGGGGGTCATGGCCATGGTGGATGGTGTGCCTGCAGGACATGTGAAGGGTAGGCCCCTGTGGTGTGAGCCACCTGCAGGGGCCGTGGAGGGTGTAGAGAGAACACCTGGGAGGACCCACACGTGCAATTCACGTGTGGTGCTCCCCGCGCACCCCTGTAATACACGTACCCTGATGGAATCGCGTGTGGAGCTTCCCGCGCACCCCTGAAATGCGCGTACCCTGCTCGCATGGGCCCAATCGTGCGTGGAACTTCCCGCGCACCCCTGGAATACACGTACCCTGATGGAATCGCGTGTGGAACTTCCCGCGCACCCCTGGAATACACGTACCCCGCTGATGTCGCGTGTGAAACTTCCCCCGCACCACAAAATACACGTACCCTGATGAGATCACGTGTGGAACTTCCCGCGCACCCCTGAAATACACATGCCCTGCTGATGTCGCGTGTGAAACTTCCCCCACAACTCAAAATACACGTACCATGATGAAATCGCGTGTGGAAATTTCCGCGCACCCCTGAAATACACGTACCCTGCTGCAATCGCGTGTGGCACTTCCCGCGCACCCTTGAGATACGCGTACCGTGCTCGCACGGGCCCAATCCCATGTGGAATTTCCCACGCACCCCTGAAATACACGTACCCTGCTGAAATCGCGTGTGGCAATTCCCGCGCACCCCTGAGATACGCGTACCCTGCTCGCACGGGCCCAATCGCGTGTGGAAATTCCCGCGCACCCCTGAAATACACATACCCTGCTGAGATCGCGTGTGAAACTTGCTCCGCACCCCGAAATACACGTACCCTGCTGAAATCGCGTGTTGCACTTCACGCGCACCCCTGAAATACACGTACCCTGCTGCAATCGCGTGTGGCACTTCCCACGCACCCCTGAGATACATGTACCCTGCTCGCACAGGCCCAATCGCGTGTGGAAATTCCCGCGCACCCCTGAAATACATGTGCCCTGCTGAAATCGCGTGAGGCACTTCCCGCGCACCCCTGAGATACGCGTACCCTGCGGAAATCGCGTGTGGAACTTCCCGCGCACCCCTGAAATATGCGTACCCTGCTCGCACGGGGCCTATCGCGTGAGGTACTTCCCGCGCACCCCAGTGATACACGTAGCCCGCTTGCCGTGCTGGTACAGGGTTAGCGCAGCCCTTTGCGCTGGATTGGGTATATTGATGGCTTTTCTCTGCGCGAGAGGCGTTCTTGGGGGCGTAACTGGCGCTGCTGCAGGGTCGCTGCGCCACTGTGCGCCACGGCTGGTTTTGGTGGCTGGAATCCATGAATAAGATGTGAGCGGAAATGGATTTTAGCGCACGCGGCTGGCGCAGGGATTCGCATGCGCACACTGTGCGCCAGCCGCGTGCGCCACTTCAATTCTATGAATTACCCTTTAAGTGTAATTATGTATTAAGTGGGTTTTATTAGCTACTTATTACATGTTTCACAGTACTCAAAACTCTAATAAGAAAGCAGTTATTCCATTATTCTACATGGCAAGATTATGAATATTGCACCTTCATCATGTATACTGCACACACTGCCTAAGTTTCTGCATGAGTTGCTTAGTATACTGGATAGAACATCATAATAGAATGCTATTTATATCAATGCATTGCTTAATGCACTAATTAGCTCATGATATTTATTCAAATGATCCTTCACACTTTTTGGTCAACATTATAAGAATCCCTCCTACAGAGTTTTCATGAAAAGTAAATGCACATGTGATGTCATCAGTGATGTCATCAATGACATTTGTGATGTCATCTTTGATGTCCTGGGTGTTAGTGTTAGCAGTGCACGGTGGTGTGAGTTATGGTTGCTTATCTTACCATAACTGCCGAATTTCAGGGGTTTTTCGGTTTTACTTTGAACCATAACGTCCCTTTAAGAAAGTTTTTTACTGAATTTCATAGGTTTTTAGTAGCGCAACTTAACCATAACGTCCCTTTTCACAAAGATATTTTCACTGAATTTCATAGGTTTTTAGTAGCACAACTTAACCATAATATCCCTGACTTTATATACATGTAACATAGAACATACTGAGCCCCTAGCTAGTGATTTCGATGTCCGCGGACTACCGCCATGTCCGCGGACATATCGAAAATCAGACACCTGTTATTTTGTATTTTTATTTTCTTACTTTACTCCTAAAATCTTCACATAATCTTCTCCAAAGCAACCCTTACATTCCAAAACAGAATGGCATTTCCCATAAAAGATAAGGAAATGCCTTCTTCTTTAAAATAAACAGCATTACTGGAATCAATATTCTCATTATTACAGAAGAACATACCAGCTCTAAGCATGAAGGCACACATGCCTCGGTTGATTACACACCTAGCATTGTTTTGCTGAGGACAAAAAACTGAACTATTGCCCCATATTGCCCTAGCTACTAATCCAGAAAAAAATACTTTGGCATTTGGAAGGATGTTCATTACTGCTTCAACCAAGTGTTCGAAATCTGCCAACAAAGTAGGGGCACTGACATAGCCCAAACTGAAAGCACCATAGTGCAAAACTACCACATGGGGACTGTTGATCCTGCCCATATCTTCACAAACTTGTACAATTCCCCGTACATTGCAATCAGGCACAGTGCTCCACATGACCTTCACTCCTTTAACATCAAAATTCTCTGCAACATGCCTGCATTGAGCATACTGTTGTAAACCACGCACAAACATATCTCCGAGCACCAACACCCTGACTTTCTCCACTTCTCCCATCTTCACTACACACAGTCTCTTTGAACACAAATCCACACCCTCAACATCTGATTGGCTGATCCCTAGAGTCTTCTTTCCATGCTGTATTTGCTGGAAAACCCTGGATGTAGCACGCCCTGTCCGCAGACCGCATAACTCTTAAACAGCCCTTCTACCATTTCTGCTTCATTCTCTGTGCCATTTCCTCATTGGATACAGCTAAGCAGGCACACAATATGGAGAACGTCCTCAGAACACCCCCATTTTGTTTATTTTCGAACATTTCAGGACACCGCGAGTGTTCTTAGAACACATTCAACTTGCCAACGAACAATACGGACAACGTCCTCAGAACACCCCCATTTTCTTTATGTACGAACATTTCAGGACACCGCGAGTGTTCTAATTACACTTTCAGCTTGACAACGAACAATACAGACAACGTCTTCAGGACACCCCCTGCGAACATTCCAGGACCCCACGATTCTTCTTAGAACACTTTCAACTTGACACCGAATCCATTCTGTTTATTTACGAACATTTCAGAACAGCCGTTTTGTCTGCAGAAAAATCGAACACAACAAAAGTGTCTAGCACATAAAAAAAAAACGAACATTGAACCTATCTCATACTCCCCCACCCTCCCCAAACACTCTTACACACCAACACACTCCACTAAATACAATTTTTAATCCAAGTTTCACCGCGCTGTCCGCGGTCGTCCGCGAATGCAAGATGGCGGGCGCCACAGAAAATCTGATGCGCTCCACGGCCCACGCCGTCCAATCAGCGAACACGTCGGATGTCCGCGGACATCGCGCAAGCTGCTCGGCCAATCAGGGCACTGTCCGCAGAGCGAACCGGGATATCACTAATTTGTTTGCCTTACATTTTGGTCATTTAAAAAAAAAACTACTGGACGGATTACCCAAATTTGCAAAAGCACACTTTGTGGACCAAGCCCCCGATCCTGCCGCACATTTGGTGTTAATCCGTCCAGCGGTTTGGGCTGTAGGCGTGCGCAAAGTTTTTTCCCCATTATGTCTGTTGGAAAAAAACAAATTTTGGGTCACCCCCTATAACTTTGCCCCCCTGGACCAAACCTCTCCAAACTTTGCAAATAAATTCGGAGTGGGCCATATACTTTTTCTGCAAAGTATGGTGAGGATTCGTCCAGAGGGAGCGAAGTTATAAGCCGCCCAAAAAATGCTCTTCCTATGGAAACACCAACTTAACCATAACTACCGCGTCCATGTAATATATAGGTTTATGCCTTTAGTTGTAGAGGAGGAGCCAAATGCCTTTGCCGGACAGACCCGCCCCTATTCATCCTATATGTTGGAAGCCGGAAATTGCAACATGCACAATGCCAGTATTGGTATCTATCCCACAATGGATCCTCGAAACAAGGTATCCATTAAGAAAGCCCTATGTAACGTACCCACAGAGGAATGGCAGCCTCTTAAAAGAGGTTCTTGAAGAAGTGTGAAGTGACAAAGGCAAGAGTCTGGTGACGTCACATGAAAGAGATGTCGAAGAAGAAAGTATATTGACCTTATAGATTCTGATGACGAAGTAAAGAGACAAGCGACATTTCATGTGCAGGAATGAAGAGTGCACATGCGAAAAGCACTGAAGAAAATGCAAACCACTTTATAACTGTACAGATGCTGTAACACAAGTAGACTTGTACAGATGCTGTAACACAAGTAGACTAAGTAATGATATGGCTGGCTATTCGTAGCGAATGGACTGCAGGGGGTGCCGCCAATATATATATATATGTGTGTGTATAGAATCTGGATGTTCCACATCATGTTTAAAGCAAACTAGGGCCCCATGAGCAGAAGGGCTGAAAGTGTGGCAAAGTAGAAGAAAATAGCGGATGGTGAGCGAAGATTCGAGAGGCTTGTCTGGCCCAGTGTCAAGGGTTGAGGCAGCCAAGAAACTGGTTATCTATTCGAGAAGATACAATGAACATGAGAAGTGAGGCAAGCTCCTGTTTGAGGTGCTATGGAAAAACACTATAGGTGCCAAGTCTTATTCGTTTAAAAGTATTAAATACGAAGAAAGGAGCTCAAACATGGTCTCCTGTCCCATGGTCCAGATGAAAATAGAGTTTGGACAAACCACATTGAGACTGGAGAGGAGGCTGTGCTCACACTCCCTTTTATTCTCAGGCACAGTGAAACATGCAGTGCCAAGTTCAAAGACAATTTGAATGGCAGACAGCAGAAGTGATGATGGATAATGGGCTAATTAGGTGGGAAGGCATGGTCAAGCCAACCCACAAACACCTGGGGTACCAGCTTGCGTGCTGCTAGCGAGTGGAATATTCCAGAAGAGTACAACCACTTGGGCCACGTAGTAAAGAGCCCTATAGTTTGAAAGCCAATGAAACGTTATGTATTTTATGACAACAAAGATGACTAGCACTAGGAGTGGTCATAAGTTGTCCACCTGATGTTAGAGATCCAATCATAATCCTATCCACCACAGAAGGTATACCTAAATGTTCCCCTAGAGCCTTATTTTGCCACATATTATGATGTCATTGATGATGAATTTTTAGCATATAAATGTGTTTTTTATGCAAAATGTTTCAGAATGCTTGTGTGATGTCTGTTGATGTCTGCTGTACTGTTCTCCCCGTTTCAGACAATTGCAATTAAAACAGTTATGTTTTTGCCAACTTCTTGAGTCTGTCTTATCATTGGTGTCAGAGTAAATTCTGCATCCCCATCCATCAAATAATTTTTACCTCGCTTAAAGGGCCTATGTGTTCACGTGGTAGAAGAGATATGATGGTTTCCAAGACCCATCCACCAGTAGGCTTTTAGTGTTTTGGATAATCAGACATCCTCTGCCATCTAGCCGGAAGATCGCAAGGTTTCCTGTGGAGAGTGGCCGATATAGAAAACTTGCAAGATAATCGATACAGGTGGGACAGGTCCCTCTTTCACAAAATCCCTCCTGGTTTCCGGAGGCGCTGAGCCGACAAAAGGCAATTGTGGTCGATTGGAGTAGGGGACGATACAGAAGGTCTTGGAGCTGAAAAGCGAATGATGAGTAGATTGAGGGACTGGCAAAATAAGGAAATGGGATTGTGGTAAAAACAAAAAAGTAACGCATGGCTTCACGAGGAGCATGTAAACGAGAAGCGTTTTTATAGAGCCTGGTTTCCTACCTCAAGGCATGTCTGGAAAGAGTCATTTCAAAACCCCAAGGGGGTAAATAGGCAGCACATAAAGAGGATTATGATCGGAATGACTCAAACCCCAATCAGGGTATTTTAGGGCATAGGAGAAAAGCAGTACGATGAGAATAAACTGTGAGGTTAAAGAAGAGATACAAAGTTATTGTCTACTTCAGGTCATTGTCAGCGCCGACTGAAAAGGTAGATTGAGATAATTGAGAAGTAGAGGCTTTGAGCGGCAGGGTTGGAGCATGCTCATATTTGTTGTTTTTCAGAAACGTATCTCTGAAACTAACGATAAGTATTGACAGTCAATTGAGACTTGTCACAATGGGGGATGTTCCTCCTCTGATGCATTTGTGCAAGACGCTACCAAAGCACGTGTCTAAAGTTAAACAGTAAAGTGCGGAGTGGGTAAAGGGCACAGCAGACAAGATGTTCATGCCATGGCCACAAGGGGGATTGCTGTCAAAAGCGGTATTGCAACACATGACCACATACTTGCACGCTGCGCACAGAGGGAAGAAATTGGAGAAAAGGCCAGCTATTTTAGAGATTTGGAATATGCATCAGGAAGAGACAGATTGGATTGGATGTGTAATCAGTGTAAGGAGGAAGGTGCCGAGCCTTCTGCTCCCCTTGCCTCGCCTGAGATAAATGGCGTTAGTATAGAAATCAAATGATTGTATCCATGGAAGGAACTGAAAGCAGCGACGGGGTATACTAATCCGATATACGAACCGCCTGCTTATAATAGTGATGATAGTGCAGAAGAGACTAGGAAGAGAGAAGAGACCTTTAAGGTCGTACAAAACAGAGAAGAGAAAAGTGAACAACCGAATATATCTACGGAGATAGAGCGAGAGATTAAAAGATGGAAAGGAGAAAAAGATAAAGCTGATGAGGTAGCGCTAGTACAGAAAAATGGATCGGAGAACAGATATTTCTCAAACTCGATGGGAAAAGTATTGAGGAAGTTAGGCAAAGGAAAGATCAAGACGACCAGAATAGAAAAGACAAGGAACAAGAAAAGCGATTGAAAGAGGATAAACATTAAAAAAAAAGAACATGATGGAAAAATGGGCTCTAGGATAGAACACTCCTGTGCTGAGCTCTATTTGTTTTGTGGTTGTCACTAATTCCATGCAAGGTCACAGGTGTGGAAAGGTGAACCCAACACCTTTCATAATGAGAAAGTAGAAATTCCTGGTTACCTTGCTGTGATTTGTTTTCATAGAATTTTGTGATTGTAGCAGTTATCGAACTTCAACCGTACGGCTTAACTCTCATTCCACATTCCAAGATCCAGATTACTTTTCTAGCCCTGAGAAGGAACCTTAGGGTTCAAAACTCGTGTCGGCTGACCAATTTCTAGACTAATTTGTCTACCTTTTGCATATTAAAAAACACTATCTCAGACACTGCATCCAACGTGTAATATTTTTGTAATCACAAAATTCTATGAAAACAAATCGCAGCAAGGTAACTAGGAATTTCCACAAAAAGAAATAGCAGGCCGAGACGAGAGCAAATGTACCACGAAGAACAGCAAAAGCAGGAAGAAAGGGCAGAGAAGCAAAGGAAATATGACAAACAGGCAGAGAGCACTTCAAGAACAAAAAGGCAAGAAAAGAAGAGAAAAGAGGAGGAAGCGCAAAAATGAAGGGATACAAGAATACAAAGATTAAGGGAAGAAGAATAGCGTAGAGCGAATGAAAGAAGGAACAAGAAAAGAAGGGAAGAGGAAAGAGCTGGATGGGAAGCGAAAAAGCAAAGCGAATTAGACGAAGAAACTGGGCGAAAACAGAGACAAAGGGAACACGATATTGATCGCATTCAGAACAAGTTAATAGAACCGAGTCCAGTTATATCATGGGGCAATATAGAGGAGTTCCTCCCATCACAGGGAGCAATACCAGGACCATTTAGGGTGACCCTAGAAGAGAACTTTGACATAGGAAGCATCAGGGAGAGAATCAATAAAGCCCATCAAGATTTAAGGGAAAGCAGCAAATCAGGAAGCCGAGAGAAGAGAGAACAATCCCTGGCCCTCCAATCACGAAGTGAAGAAAGAGACCCGTTTAGTCTCGAGCATAGAGCCTTGTCCTTAGACATGCTGACTTTATATAAGGGTAAGAGAGAAGAGAGCCATACTAGTTGTGGACTAGATCTGTCAGACGAAGAACCTTCCATGCGGAAGAGGGAGAAGGCCCACGCAGCTCTGAGGGATGTCTTCAGACAGACAAAGAAATAAGATGGTCTGATCTAGAGCAGCCTCAGGATAGGACGCCAGATCCTATAGGATATAAAGGACGATCGCTTAGCGGGAAGGGAGAGTCACCACCATATGTGAATAGGCTGAGGTCATTGCCAGTAAGAAGGCAATCAGGAACCATTGACCCCACTATGGATCGGCAAACGATGGGAGACAATTGTGGTTTTGGGTTCACGCAGTTCCCGTTATTGGAGAAAGGAGGGGCCAGACCACAGTATATTCCATAGCCACATATGGATAAGGCTAATTTAAGGTGAAACCTTCCCAGTTTAACGGCAGGTGCAGGAAAATGGATCTATGAATTAGAGGAAATGACAGGGGGATATACCTTAGTGATAGGTGATATTAAGGGTCTCGTAGCAGCCATTCTTGGAGAAAGGGCTGATGACATTTGGACAAAAGCAGGCTACTCAAGTGTCACAAAGCAGAACACAGCGCACGATGGAGTGTCCTTTAATAATTGTAGAGCAGATGTCTGGTGAGCGCTCAGGGTACAGTATCCTGATATGTCAGATATGGCTGCAATTATGGCACGTAAAATGAAAGATGCCGAAGATCCGATTGCTTATATTCAAAGCATTCAGGAACGGTGGGCTCTTGAAATGAGGGAGCCGTGGGGGAAATCAGTGGCAGTATTTTACCACATTTTATGTCACAGACGGCCGGTACAAGTACATAGGCAATTAGTGGGAATGGAAGCTAAGCCATGGGCAGAGATACAGTTGACTATAGTGCATCACTGTCAATTGTTGCAAGAGAAAAATAAGAAGAAAGATGCTAGAAAACTTGAGGAAGCCAAGTTAGTCCAGAAAAATTGTCAAAGTACGCCGTAGAAGGGGTGGTGCTGACAAGCAGAGGAGGATTGGGAACGCAGCAAGAAGTGAGTACATTGCAGGCAAATAATCAACGCCAAATGGATCAAGGAGGGAATGGGTTTATGCCACGAGGCAGAGGATTGGGTAACAGAGGAAGGTGTGGTTTGCAAAATAACCAAGGTGGGTTTCAGAATATGCAGAATGATAATCAGAATATGCAAGGGGAACAAATCAGAAGAGCTCCTCCTGTATGTTGGACCTGTGGAATGACGGCATAACACGCACACATGTGGAAGCCAAGTGTATGTACAGAATGGGCAATTCTCAAGAGGGGGGACAGCTTATACTCCAGCATATAGCTCACAGGTTAGGGACAGGTTTGCCCAAGATCAGACAGTGCATCAAGCACAAGCACTGCAAATGCAACCGGCATTGCAGACACAGCAAGCAGCATTTAATCCACCACAAGGGCAGTCACAGCATGCACCCATGCAGATACAGCAGAATACAAACACAGGACAGCTACTGACACCTAGATCGGGGGGTGTCACTGTGGTAGGAGGAAGTCCTTTCACAAGTACAGGGATAAGTATGCATCCACAATAGGACAGCTCACAGGGCGACTTGATGTGTTCAGTACTATATGTGACACCAGACCCTCAAGAGTAGCCAAGGGTTGATGTGACAATAGGAGGGAAATCTTTTTCTTTTTTAGTAGAGACTGGGGCTACTCATTCATGTATACGAGAGGGCAAGTATTCAATGTTGGAAAATGCCATGAATGCGCAAGGATTCTCTGGAGCTACAAGTAGAGTTCCTTTTACTGATCAATTAGCAGTCTCTATAGCAGAGTGTGACATGTCTGTTCCATTATTGTATTCAACGCAGACACCGGTTGACATTCTGGGACGAGATTTAATGACAAAGCTCAATATGACAATTTCTTTCACTGATGAAGGTATATAGTGTGTTCTACTCCAGCGATACATTATATGAATGTGGGCAAGTATATATTGGCATTTACAGGGCAATTGGCTCTGCGAGGAATGCCATTAGAGTCAGAAGTCTTTCTTCATGGGGTACGCATTTTGTTGACATGGCTACCCGGCTTAGTGGGAAAGATTATGAGAATACCTGATGAGTTTTTGTTCAAGCCACAGATACCTATGGATGAAGAGGGGAGACCGATTATTCCCCTAGAGTTAAATGCAGCCATAGTGCCAGGGGAAATGGCCATGCTCGAAGGAAATGATGACGAGGGCAGGCCATGGAGAACAGGGATTGCCATTGGGGAAGGTTATAGATTGACTAACGTCACTGACGAGGATATGTTTAGAGATGATTCATCAGATGATGAAGTAATATTGAAGATGAGTATTACATATTGGATCAGAATAGAGAAAAGGGAAATCCCACTGCGAATGGTGTTAGTGCAGCAGTGCCCAGAATTTTTGGATGAAGATTTGGAAAAAGTGTCAAATTCTTTATGGACTACATGCCCCTATGAAATAGGCCTGTTGAAGTGAAGGGTATAGGGAAGGTTAAGATTAAGCTGAAGTCAGGAGCAATTTTCCCTCGAGCAAGGCAGTACCCAATGTCTCGAGAGGTGGATGAGAGTATTTTTAAGACTATATCAGCCCTGATGGAACAGGGTATTTTAGTGACATCAGAGTCACTGTGGCGTACCCTGTGAAATAAATCAAAGGGAGGGTCGTGGAGATGCATACAAGACCTGAGACCAATTAACCAGATTGTAGAGGCAGATTTTCCTTTAGTTCCGAATCCGGCAACGATGTTGTGTAGTATCCCAGCGAAAGCACGATATTTCACAGTGATTGATCAAAGAATGTGTTTTTCTCAATCCCGTTGCATAAGGACTCCCAAACTAAACTGAAAAACACTTATTTGCCCCAAGGGTATTGTGAATCTCCATGGATCTTTACCAGAGTTCTTCAGATGGACTTAAGCAATATTGATTTGCAAAGCGTTGCGATACAGAACGTAGATTATATTTTCGTTTGTAGTATAACAGAAGATGAGTGGAGGCAAGACTTGATTCAGTTAATGACTATTTTGGCAGACAAAGGATGTAAGGTAGACAAAGAGAAACTGTGATATTGTCAAGAAGTGTTGTATATAGGTCAATTGATCTCACATGAAGGGAAAAGGGTTACACCTGAAAGAGCTAAGTCGATTATAAAAACAGCAAAACCGCACACCGTAAAACAAATGCAGCAGTTTTTAGGATTATGCAACTATGTTAGAGCATGAGTATTTGATTATAGTTCATATACAAGACCCCTTTTGCAGGCTCTGAAGAAAGCACAAGTAAATAAGGAAAAAAAGAATGGACTGAGGAAAGGGAGGAAGGGTTTGAAGAACTGAAGAAAGCCATTTGTACAGCTCCAGTTTTAGGAATTCCCAACTTTGATGAGGAGTTCTTTTAATTTTCACACACAAATGGGACAGTCATGGCAGCAGTACTTACACAGAGAACTACATTGGGGTATAAACCTTTGGCATATTATAGTGGGATTTTGGATCCACTTATGAAAGGGCACTTTCCTTGCGAACAATCGCTGGAAGCAGCTGCATTCGCAATAGAGAAGATTTCTAGTATTGTGATGGGGTGTTCTATGACATCATTTGTTGAGAATGCTTGGTTTGCCATTTTGGAGAAACCTAAGGGTACTTTGACATCTCAGAGGGCTTCTGCACATGAGGTAGTTATATCGAATCCAGCAATCAGAATGGTTAGGGTTAAAATGGTGAACCCTGCCATGTTTGTAGCTGAGCCTGTGGCAGAGGGTGAGCATGTGTATAATTGCACTAATTATGAGGAGTTCTACGATGACATCCCGCACATAAAGGAAAATGCGCTAGCAGGGGGGAGATTCTCTTCATTGATGGGTCTTCAAAAATTGATAAAACTAGTGGAGAAAGGCATTCCGGTTCAGCTGTGCTAAGACACAGAGCCAATGGTGAATTTGAAGTGGTAGCCAAGTGCAAGACTACTGTTTCACTTTTCAGCGCAAGCAGCAGAATTGGCAGCGCTTATTGTCGCACTCAAGAAACACGCAGGGCAGGAAGTAACAGTTTACAGTGACTCCACCTATGTGACCTCAACCGTGCACAGAGGGCTAGCATGTTGTAAAAGGAGGGGCTTCCTCCCTGCAAACGGCACTCCAGTGCAACACGCAGCATTATTGGCCTGGATTATTAAGTCAATACAACTCCCAGTAGCCATTGCAATAGTTAAATAAGCAGCACATACTAAGCAACCTGACTTTATCTCTCGCAGGAACGAAGCTGCAGATGAAGAGGCCAAAAGGGTTACATATTCACCAGATATTTCAAGTGTTGATACTCCAGATGTAAAGGAAAAGTAGTCATGATTATGATTGTAAATTAAGGGTTTAATCATTTGTCAAGAACACAGTTGATGGAGGTTTACGGCAGTGCACTACAGGAAGAGCAATAATTGTGGAAACGTAGGGGGTGTTATTAATCCCCCTCTGAAGCATTATGGTGACAGGACAGCGCTGGAAAGTCGGTGATTCCTGTAGCCTTGTTAAGGGTAGCGCTTGAACAGCTGCACTACCCTGCGTATGTAACTAGGGAAAGCCTTGCAGCAGCTATTGCAAAGGACTGGTTTGTACCAAACCTGTTAGAACACGTTGCATTTTATGTAGTAAATGACAATGTCAAAGGTTTACCACTGGGCATACACTGCAAATGATCAGAGGAGTGATTCCCTCACAGAACTGTCCTTTTCAGCATTTACATTTCGACAATGTTGAAATGCTGCAAGTATGTAGTGGCTACAGGTATATGATAGTGGTGGTGTGTCCCTTTTCTAGATGGATCAAAGCAGGTCTGTACATACACTCTGATACCACTTGCACAGCAATGTTTTTAGTCCAAGAAGTCTTTCCCAAGTGGGGAGTATGTGAGGTGCTGAGATCCAACAATGGGCCCCATTTTTTTAAATTAAGTATTTGAACAGATTAGTCTATTGCTTAGTATAAAACATATGTTTTCTTCTGCTTATCACCCGCAAGCGAACAGGATATGTGAGAGACTCAACAGTCTCCTTAAAGAGAGAATTGCAAAATTAAAACTGACACTGAAGAAGGGATAGCTATACTGCCTGCCCCTTGCATTCTATGCATTAAGGAATCAGCCTGGGTCAGACCACCACCTCACACTTCACAAGCTAGTGACAGGGAGGCGAATATGAATGCCTTTGTCTCCTTCATCGAGGAGCAGACCTGATACCCAGAAGACTGCAGAAATGTTGGAAAATGAGTTACGCACTTATTTAACATGTATGTCCGCTAGTATCTCTGTCATTTCAGATAAACTCAAGCACAAGGCGGGGGTCGGTCTCAGGACACAGATGAAGACCATTCAGCAACCAGACTTCAAGAACAATTTTCTGTCCCTAGATTATTTGTGGGAGATTAAGTCTTAGTGTGCAACTTCACAAGGAAGTGGCACATGCCCCGTTTTAGTGGTCCCTTTATTATCGAGAACATTACTCCTTCAACAGTAAAGGTCCAAGAGAGATGCGCATGTATCCACTTAAGTGATGTAAAGCCTTATGCTGGTGAGGCCGATATACCCCCAACCGTTGATTTAGAAGCGAGACAAGAAGAAGTTCAGCACATGCAGACTCGATCGATGACAAGGAAGAAGGAAGCTAAGGTTGCTGATTAAATAAATGCAAGTGTGCACTTGGACTATGGCTCACCCTCGACACTCTTTATAGATATTTTAGCAAGGGTGCTAATCAAGTTCTTGAGTCACAGGAATCCTTTGAATTGTACTTTAGAAAGTGTTGATGTACCAAGTATGCCAAATCTGGAATTTGAGTTAGACGACTGGAAACATGAGCAGTTTCCAGATTCATTCCTCACTGAGTTTCTTTTTGGTTAATCTGGATGGTCCTGTCAGATGTCAATGCCCACAGGCTGCTTGTCGCTGTTTTTGTTTCCGTATTTTGAGTTTATCCTTCTATTGTTGGGCATAGTACTAATATACGTGTGTTTCAGCAAGATCCTAAAAATGGCCCTGCATTTAGGAGGTTACTTGTGGTGATAGTTGAACAGATCCTACAGTTACCTGATCATTTAATGGAGTTGCCTGATTAAAAAGGTTTTTTCTTTCCTTAAAAGCAGAACCCAGACACAATGAGGACTGTTGAGAATGGAGCAGTTTCAGAAAGTGAAACTCAAAGACGTGTTGAAAATCGCAACATTTATCATTGTTTTTCTGATTTTTCTAATTCATACTGTTTATTTTATTGGCACAAGCAAGGTAAAAGTCCCTTCGATTCTTCCCACTCCAGTGACTTATGCAGATTTATCCATTATCGAAAGGCCAGGACCATTTGTGATTATTTCTACACCAGTGACACATGTAAGGTCACCCATTTCTCTGACAAGTTTTCCTACGATTCCCCCTGTAGGAAGGCCCCTTATTGATGTACTTCATGAGCATTATGCACGTACCCTCCTTGCAGGAGGGAGACACAAGAGAAGCACAAGGGAAGACAATTATGAGTTAAATAACTATATGGACAGCACAGAGCACTTGGATAATAACATGTGGTATCAGCACATGAAAAAGGTGGGAGAGAGAACCTTTAAGGAGAGTTCCTATGTCTGTGCTCTCATACCTTTTGCGGTGGGGAACTCTAAGATATTCATAGCTATCGAAGTAGCAGTCCAGAAAGCTCATTGCCTAAAACACCTTGCACTCTGCCATGTGAGAGGTCAGTTCCGGGGTCGAACAGCATCCTTGGTATGGGTGAATGAAAAGACAGCTCCAGAAGAAGATGATTACGTGCATGATTTAAAGACCAGAGAGAGACCACACACCAGAGATCATGTAATAAGACACGAACAGCCTGGAATGAATGGAACAGGAATCCGATGGAAGTGAACAAAAAGCTTAATTGTGAAGGAAAGAATTATGAAGAAATACGAAGATGCAATGAGAGAGGCCAGATGCAAATCAGGGGAACAGTGCTCTCTCCAGATGATTGGGAGGAAGGCCTAATTGTGTGCAGAGCAGTGGCAGTAACCAGATATTATGAACCAGTTATAGATTGTATGGAAAAGGGGTGTAAACCTCTTTGGCCGAAGCTTGCAAAGTTGCTGAGATGGGTTGATGACAAAGGACGCCCATTGCAGATAATGCCTCTTGCTAGTGCAGAGCTATGCTACAGAAACAATGTCACAAGAAAAGTTGGAGAGAATCAGCAGTGCGGTTGAATTTTCGATGTACCAGGAATGAAGAATGGAGCAGTAGTGATAATGAACCACTACTGGGCTTGTGGATCTAGAGCATTTATGAAGTTGCCCAAGGACTGGGGAGGGCTGTGTTCTATAGTGATTGTCCATGTTCCAGCATTAGCGATTCCAAAAAGTGACCTGAACATTGGAGAGCTCCCAAAAGCAGATGCTCACATGAGGAAGAGGAGATCAGTTGAATTTCTCATTCGAACCTAGAGGGAGAACTACTTTTCAGCTAAATCAATAGAAGCCTTTGATTCTATTCCGTATCAACCCAGGTTGTTCAGTCAGACTTCGGCAGTATTCACAACAATCTTCATGCCAGGAATCCAGATGATGGCAAATGCCAAATGGTTACAGATTACCAGATGGGAACCTTTGCAGACAATCACCACCACCATAAAGGAATTCAACGCAATCAAGGAAGAACTGAGAGCCATAAGACTGATGACTCTCCGGAACAGTTATGTCCTGGACAGGATTACAGCTATGGATGGAGGTTTGTGCCAAAATCGGAGAATCATGTTGCACATTCATACCTTCTCACGACGAGGAGAATGGGACCTTGACAGAGGCCATATCGATGCTGACGAATTTACACATCAAGATGGAAGATGAGACAGAAGATATTGCAGATGACAGCTGTTTTGCATCGATCTTCTCATGGGTTCCACGATGGATGACGAATATTTTCAAGTTTCTCGGTGCAGTATTGGTGATGATCATATTTAGATTCTGTGTAATCAGAATAATAATCACATAGTGCAAGAAAACAGCAAAGAAGGCAGTTGGAATGAAGATCATGATCGATGTCGAGTCTGGGTTTGGACACAAAGAACTGACAGATGAAGAAATCAGAAAACACATAGAGGCCAGCATCGTAGCACCTGAAGGAACAAAGTTCCTGTATCCAAAGAATCACAGCAAATATGTGAGAAGATGGATCTACTGCAGTCCGAATGGACAATGTAGTCACATGACCTGGAGTGTTGATGGACATGTTAAATCAGCAGGAGATCTGAGTAATGAAGATATGGGGCCTCATTCCGAGTATGGCGGTAAGGGATAGCGGCCACCGGTAACGAGACCGGTGGCGGTATTCCCTTACCGCCATACTCCGAGTTCCCTCTGCGCCCTCGCCCTTAACGCTTGCTTTGAGCTGGTGTTAAAGTCAAGGGCGCAAAGGGGCCTCCAAGCCAATAATGGTGACCGTAATGAACGGTCACAGTTATTTGCATCTTCCCCATTCCCATTGAGCCCTATGGGGGCTCATTTGGGAATGGGGAAGAGCCATGGTGAATGGGGAATTACCACCCCGCCAACCTTGGAATGGGGCGGTGATTCCGCCATCCACCAAGGCGCTGCCGGTCCGGGTACGGCGTCAACCAAGGCATTAATAGCGCCATTGGTTAGCGCCGTACTCGGAATGAGGCCCATGGACTCCAAAGAAGCACTTTTTCAGAGAAGATGTCTAGATGTGAAGACTGATGGGAGAGTGGTCGATGAATTAACCAGAGGGATGAGTGTAGAAGAGGAGCCAAATGCCTCTGCCGGAAGTTCCACCCCGATTCTTCCTATATGTAGGAAACCGGAAATTGCGACATGCACAACGCCAGTATTGGTATCTATCTCATGAAGGATCCTCGAAACAAGGTATCCATTAAGAAAGCCCTACGTAACATACCCACGGAGGAATGACAGCCTCTTAAGAGGTTCTTGAAGAGGTGTGAAGTGACAAAGGCAAGAGACTGGTGACATCACATGAAGCAGAGATGACGCACCAAGATGAGATGTCGAAGAAGAAAGTATATAGACCGGATAGATTCTGATGACGAAGTTAAGAGACAAGCGACATTTCATGTGCGGGAATGAAGAGTGCACATGCGAAAAGCACTGAAGAAAATGCAAACCGCTTTATAACTGTACAAATGCTGTAACACAAGTTCACTAAGTAATCATAAGGCTGGCTATACGTAGTGAAGAGACTGCAAGTGGTGCTGCCAATATATATATATGTATATATATATATGTGTGTATAGAATCTGGATGTTCCACATCGTGTTTAAACAAACTAGGACCCCATGAGCAGAAGAGCTGAAAGTGTGGCGCAGTAGAAGAAAACAGCTGAAGGTGAAGGAAGATTTGAGAAGGGTTGCCCTGCCCAGTGTTAAGGGTTGAGGCAGCCAGGAAACTGGCTATCTATTTGAGAAGATACAATGAACGTGAGAAGCGAGGCAAGCTCCTGTTTGAGGTACAATGGAAAAACACTATGGGTGCCAAGTCTTATTCGTATTAAATGTGAAGAAAGGAACTCAAACAAGGTCTCTTGTCACATGGTCCAGATGAAAACAGACTTTAGGCAAACCAAATTGAGACTGGAGATAAGGCTGTGCTCACACTCCCTTTTATTCTCAGGCACAGTGAAACATGCAAGGCCGAGTTCAAAGACAATTAGAATGGAAGACAGCAGAAGTGATGATGGGCTAATTAGGTGGGCAGGCATGGTCAAGCCAACCCACAAGCACCTGTGGTACCAGCTTGCATGCTGCTAGCGAGTGGAATATTCCAGAAGGGTACAAGCATGACAACCAATTGTAGAGGGCCACGCAGTAAAGAGCCCTATAGTTTGAAAGCCAATGAAACATCATGTATTTTAGGACGATGACGATGACTTGCACTAGGGGTGGGCATAAGTTGTCCACCTGATGTTAGAGATCCAAGTATAATCCTATCCCTCATACAAAAGTATACCTAGATTTTCCCCCAAAGCCTATCACAACTCCAAGTAGGTTTTCTTATTTTGCCACGTAGTATGACGTCATTGATGAAACATTTTTAGTATATAGAAATCGAGAGCATCGAAGACAGTTACCCCTATTCTCAAAACAACAACTTGTTATGAGTCAGTACACAATCAGAGTCTCACAGTTTACCTCAATTCAATTTCAGGAACAGATAGATCATTGCAAATGACTCCCAAATCACAAAAGCATGTCAAAAAGTACAAAATGTATTACAAAATTACAAGCAGAGTATACAAAAGACACATCATGGAATTACTAAATTCCAGATGTTCTTCAGTTAAAAAGAACAAAACTATTTTACGGGTGGAATTAGTACGTGCAGCAGTTGTTTCAAATTCAACAGTAATTATACTATGACCAAATCATTGTTTGACAGTTTCAATTTATGTTGCTAATGCACGATCACGAAGTAGGTTATCGCAGAGAAATAACATTACATGTCTCTGTCAGGCGGGCTAAGATATCTATAGGCTTTTAGATGGTCGGCATATGTTTTGGCATTTTGCCTTGGATAAGGCACTATCTCTAGTGACTTTCTTTGCTGTTATAGTCGTCTTTGGGACAATGGTACTGGTTTAGTGATGTTGTATTGGATCCAAATATCCCTCCTTTAGTGAAATATAGTTCTTCAAACCAAATTACTGTTGACAGCAAGTCAAGTTGGAATATACAAAACCCCCAGCTATTCAGGTTTTATCGTCTTAATCTTGAAATTAATTCAAAACATTCTGGTTTTATCTGTCTCTTGGATAAATGTATTAAAATGTCTTTCTTTAGAATTCCTGGGTGGTTTGTAAAAAAATACAATCTTAAGGTTGAGCCGAGTTGAGCTTCTACCTGCTTTTTATTTTGCAGGTGAAGAGTAAAGAATGGATGTTTCCACTATGCATTATAGCAGTGCTGGACTTTAAAAAGAATGCTGAAACAAGCAAACAATGCACCAAGCACACCTATTTGAACAGTGAAACTTAGTTGGATTTAGAAATTGGATGGGTTAATTTGATTTGATGGTAAGTCTATTAGAGGTGCAGGGGAGAAATGCTCATCCTTGGTATCTAGGCTGGGAAATATATAGAGGAAGAAATGATTCCCTAGATAGGAAACCTTACGTCCCCTGCACACTATCAAAAAGGCCAAGGCATAAATGTATGTTAGGAGTTGAGGGATGGCCTACTATAAGAGTGCCCCCAAGTGGGAGCTACCAACTATACCAGCCTTCTTGTTGTTGCCTATTAAACAAAATATGCTTTAGACATTTGTTATTGTTGTAGTAGTTTCAAGGTAAAAAAATACTATAAATTACAATTGACAATTTTTTGGATTATTTTAGAATAGAAAATATTTTTATTATACTAGTGTTGAAAAAAGGCCCAACGCGTTTCGGGTCTCATCACTCTTCATCGGGGGCATGTATCCATTCATATACATTTCTAAGAAAACAAAAAAGTAAAACATTTTCAGTATGCTTAGTAATAATCAATATGAACATAAATTCAATATACCTCAAAATTCTTCCAATACAGTTACTTGTCACATCTGCATGCATTTTCTTGTTATATGGTCATTTAATACATTTTACTAGGCCCAATTATGTCCTAAGATGGCTATATTGTCAATTCAAGACCCTCATGAGAGACAGAATATATGTCTATTGTTCTAATTGGAGATATAGATGTCTTTATGGTACAAATCATAATAGAACGTACAAGCACAATCAGTGATGCTTACCAAAGGGTTGAAAACTAGCTGATTCTTTAAATGGTTAAATAGCCAAAATATGGCGGCACTGAATTTTCAAAGAGTGTGGACTTAGTTGTTGATATGTCCTGTTCTAGTTAAAAACCTGATCCGTTGTGTAATACAAAAAAGGGCAAAGAGATGATCATACCCTATCTTATTGTGTTTCAAGTAATCCTTTCTCTGGTTCACCGAGTTGGTATGGCCATTATGCCGGTTCTTCTCACTCCCGTAGGTTGCGAAGGATAAACTTGCAGATTTTTGTTCTAGTCCTAGATGTTAAACAGAAGGGTTCAATAAACGCTTGCCTATACCTCTAGAGTGGTGAGGTGTTTCTAGTATGTTTAGAGAGTAGTTTACTTACTGAGTGCCACAAAGATGTTCTCAAAGTTAAAGCGTTCCCGAAAAATGGTGGTCAGCTCCTTAAGAGGAATGTTAGTGAAGGAAAAATGGTCTCAGTCCATGATCTAGATTACCTATAAAGAAGAAGAATTGAGGAAGGTAAGTGTCTAATTGCTATCTTGTAAGCCCCCTCTATAAATCTATATTCAATTACTTTGTTAGTGATTTCAGGTCCAACTGGAGTTTGTGTGGGCGTAGGCTAATTTCGTAGGCTGAAGAGAAATAGTAGTCTAAGTCTAAAGCAGGATTTATGTGATAGCGCCAACATTCTCTCCAACAAGCTTCATAGTAAAGGTTACCCGGCTAGTTTGATTAAACAATCGTCCCAGAGGGCGTTAATTGGGAGGCACTTCTAGTGAAGAAGAAAAGAGATGACAGGAAAACTGGTATTGTTTTTGTTAATAACAAGGGGGGTCCTGGGAGACTCTCTGCCAGACATGAGTCCTGGTTACAAGAGTCTTTAGCTCACTATCTTTCACAGAGGAGAAATATCCTAAACATATTAGTCTTTCCCTGCCCTGGGGCAGTCCAGCACCAAAATGCTAGGTAACTCTCCTCTGAACAAGAGTACCAACAGCAACCCCAGACACGTGTTTCAGTTTGGTTGAACCTCATCAGTAGGGTGTAGCTGTGCCTCTCTAAGAATAGTGAGCGAGGGGTTCGTTTCTTCTCTTCTGTGAAATGATGGTGAGCTAAAGACTCTGGTAAGGACTCTGGTTGAGACTCTAACCCGGGATATATGCCGACAGCAGTGTTTTTGCATATTAAGTAGCTTTGGGTTTTCACCCTGAATTACTAGGGTAATCCAGACGTGGAACCCTTGCTCACTGTTCTTCTAGAGGTACAACTCCACCTCACTGACGAGGCCCAACCAGGCCGAAACACGTGTCTGTGGTTGCTGTTGGTACTCTTGTTCAGAAGAGAATTGCCAGGCATTTCGGTGCTGGACTGCCCCCCAAAGACTAATATGTAGTAGATATTTCTCTTCTGTGAAAGGATGGTGAGCTAAAGACTCTGGTTGAGATTATAACCCAGGATATAGGCCGGTAGTAGAGAAACTCCCAGAACCCTCTTGTTTTTGCATTGTTTTTGTTAACACTTTCTCCAATCTGTCGTACAAAATCAAGGGAATTGTAAAGAAAGCTTGGAAGAAAATGTACAATGATAAGTCCAATCCACCCCCTTTGGTGGCATTTAGAAAAAGTCAGAACATAAGAGACATGCTAGTCAGAAATGATATATCCGACAAACAAATATCCAAATGCAGACAAACTACTTTGTGGAGTTTACCAGCAGTCTAGGGACATTTCCCTTGTGGCCAATGCCTTATGTGTGGGTTCACGAAATAAACTAAACAGATTAGGTTGAACGCTTCTTTGATGTGGGTATTGAACAAAATGACTAACTGTAATACTGAGAACGTGGTGTATCTAATAACCTGCACATGTGGGTTACAGTATATCGGCAAAACTAACAGGAAATGTCGGGTACGTATGGTTGAACACCGTAGTTGTATCAAGAATCAGGTTATAGCTGCCCCAAAGGTAAAACATTTTGTGGATATGAAGCATACTCATGAAGATTTCAAATGGGTGAGCCTAAAAAACAGGATATCGATCAGAGATTATTGAATTTCGAACAGAAAATGGTTTATAAGTGTCAGAGCCATATTAGAGGACTTAACGAGGAGGTGGAGTGGCACCATGTTGATTTAAGACTTGTATTCCTATGCAATTGATTTCATAGCATGCCATCATCAGTCTGTTCTATGGGTGTCACTTACAGATAGATATGATTGAATATATTGAATATGCTGGTTTATAACATTTCTGTACCTGCTTTATTGGGTGAAGAACCCACAATATGTTTCAGCACTGCTGCTTATGTGTGCAATTGTCCATAGGATGAAGTACCTGTATTATGTTAATTGTTGCAATTGTCCAGCCCATAAGAATGTTCATTGCTTGTTTGTTTGTGCGTTAGAGATACAGCGACGGAGGGCTTGTGTACATATATTTAAGTTACATCACCCTGTAATCCAGTAGGTGGAATATTTTCTAACATGTCCCCGTTTTATCCATCTTTTCCTGTGGTTTGTCATTTCTTCCAAGATGGCGGCATGCATGACATTTCATTGGGCATAGAGAGTACTTTGTCGTCGTGGAAGTGTTGGATTGATGTGCTTGCTTTCTCAGAGAACTTTGTGTCTTCACGGTTACAACAACCTGTTGCCACCTCGGTTCTTGGTCTGTTGTTGTTTTGATGTCCCTTGTATTTACATCTGGACACATTTCCGGACACTTTACAATAGCGGTCGGCATCACTGCGTACGCCTCAGTCCCTTTTTTATGTTTACCAGAGGAAGGCTGACTGAGTCCTAATACGGGTCTCAGCCAGACGAGTTTTGGCGTGCTTCCGTGCTTCTTGGGTTCCGCAGATCTCCACACTTGCTCCCGGAGAGGTAATTAAATATTGCGGTCGTACAATTGGAGTTTTGCAGAGTGATAACGGTAGCACGTATTGCTCCTATGAGAAGACTCGCATTGTTTGATTAATAGTACTACATTTTGCATATAGGGTTTACTATGTAGCATGTTGATTCATCTTGTCTGCAGATCTCGTTGCAATACGCTTTCCTTTGTTGGTTTACTTGTAGTGCCCAATCTGAATGTGCGTCCCGGTTGAAGACCGTACTAAGGCAACATTAAACATTCTGGAATGGTGTGATCAGCCAAACAAGTGATGAGGTATTTTCACGAGTGGTGGTGAAATAGAGGTTATGGTACATGGGTCGATCCTGGAGATATCATTTCTGACTAGCATGTTTTCCGGTCATCTCTTTACTTCTTCTCTAGAGGTGCCTCCTGATTATTGTTAAACGCCCTCTTGGACGATTGTTTAATCAAAGTAGCCAGGTAACCTTTACTATGAAGCTTGTTGGAGAGAATGTTGGCGCCATCACAAAAATCCTGCTTTAGACTACTATTTCTCTTCAGCCTAAGAAATTGGCCAAACGGGAGGTTGGTTCTAATGTGTTTGGCATGATGACTCGTGCAATGTAAAAGGGCATTCTTATCAGTTTTCTTACTGTATGGTTTCACTTTTAGGACCCCATATAATGAAAAATGGTGATATCCAAGAAATTGATTTCTTGCTCATGAATCTCTTTGGTAAATTTCAGAAACGGATTTTGCGAGTTCAACCAATCCACAAACACATTGGCCTCCTCCACAGAGCCATGCCAGAGGATGAAAATGCCATCTATGTAGCGCAGCCACTTGCATAAATGGTTTTTAAATGGGTTAGTATCAGCATACACAAAAAATGTTTAAAATATTCTACGTACCAATTGGCTAGATTGGGAGCCATGGCGGCCCCCATCGCAGTACCCTCTGTTTGTTGGTAAAAAGTGCCCTGAAATTGAAAAAAGTTTTTAGTAAGGGCAAACTCTTCACACCACATAATGGAGCCGTTACTGACTGGATGACCATCCTCTCTACCGTTTAGGATTTCTTCAATCACTGACAGAGTGGCTCTCTGGGGAATTACAGTATAGAGCGATTGAATATTGAATATTCAAACTGATCAAAAGAGATTCACCAGATGCAAACGGTAGGTTCTCAATCTTGTTTATGGAATCTGTTGTATCCGTTAGGTAGCTGGTCATTTTCAAAACAAAAGGTCTTAGGTAGTAGTCCACGTACTTCGATAGGGGTTCTAGAATTTAATTTACCCCTGAGACTATGGGTCTTCCTGGAGTATTCGTAAAACCCTTATGTACTTTTGGTAGAATATAAAACACAGGGACTCTGCCACGGTCTCTGATTAAGTAGTCATGTTCTTGTTTACTGATCATTTCCGTTTCAAAGGCGCTAGGCACCTTTGCTTTTATGATTTTGACAAGATCACTTGATGGGTCATTAGGAATAAAGCGATAACTTCTTTCATCGCTAAGGAGTCGCAAACACTCTTTCACATAATCTGTGCGGTTTAGGAGCACAATCGCTCCCCCTTTGTCCGCTTGCCTGACAATAGTTTTGTGATCTTTAGCTAATCTATACACAAGGGAACGTTGAGTAGTACTAAAATTTGAATGATGTGGAATACCATGCTGTTCCAATTTCTGTACTTCAGATAAGACTTGTTTCTCAAACACAAGAGATTCAGCAGTGAAACTATGAGCCGGGGCATTAAAGGTGGAATTGTTCCTAAGTCCTGTGTGGTTCAAATTCGCATATTCATCATCTCCATCAAAGAATTAATTGAGGTGTATCTTACGCATAAAGGCATGGATTTCCGTTCTGAATTCAAAGGGATCATGAAGCTTGGTTGTGACAAAGTTAAGACCTTTATTGAGTACCATCTCTTTGTTTTTATTAAAGACATATTGTGATAGATTAATCACCACTGACTCCTTGCTCTGCTGCATGTTTGTATCTGATTCCCCCAATCTCCTCGATTGGGCCCTTGTCCTAAAAAAGGACGGCCTTGTCTCTGGCGATTGGAATATCATTGTCCTCTGCCTCTACCGGGGCCCTGTGGATTATCCTATGGCTCACTATAGCTGATGATGGTTTATGTTGTTGTCCTCTAAAGCAATCTCCACATTGAAATTGGAATCCCCCTTTTTTGACCCTGGATTCCATGGTGGTGACTAAAAACTTGTGCAAAGAAGGTCTCCCCTGAAGAAAGTTTATGCATCCTAAACCACGAAGAACTGAAACATGTCGGGATATGTGTTTTGAAAAATTACACTTTTTTAGATTGTTTAGTTTGTCAAAATGATTGATGTTTGTGAAGTTGCTACATGTATCTAATTGTTTGTAATCTAGCCGAATAGGTTCTTGAAATATCCATCATGTGGGTAAAATCTTGGGTCCTGTTCTTTTAGAACTTTTTAGGAGTTTTTTATTGGATAATGAATTAAAATTGTTAAATATATACAAATCTATTGTGTACCAAGTCAATTTTTTCTGGACCAATGAGAAAGCCAGTAGATTTAATCAGCTAACCTTTCTCTTTTGTGTACAAATATTTATGGTCTGCCTCTGACCGTTGAGTGAGATGTTATACAAGGGGTTTCTTTTGTTTTTGCCTTTGGTAAAACAAAAGGCAGACACGATTCTATTCAGCTATTGACTATATTGGCTGAGAAGGGATATAAAGTTGAAAAAGAGAAGTTACAATATTGGCAGCAAGAAGTGCTGTACATAGGCCCGCTGATCTTGCACGAGGGGATATTGAATACAGCCAAGCCACACACGATAAAGCAGATAGAGTTTTCTAGGTCTTTGCAATTATGTCAGGGCATGAGTCTTTTACTACAGCTCATATACCAAACCCTTGTTACACGCCCTAAAGAAGGCACAGGTGACGAAAGAAAAAATTGAATGGTCTGAGACCATGGAAGAAGGGTTTAGTGAACTGAAGAAAGCCATTTGCACGGCACCTGTTTTAGGGATTCCCAATTATGCAGAGGAATTCTACCTGTTTTCACACAGGAATGCCAGTGTTATGACGGCAGTACTCACACAGAGAACCACATTGGGGTACAAGCCCCTGGCATACTACAGTGGGAATTTGGACCCAGTGATGAGAGGTCACTTCCCTTGCGAACAAGGTTTGGCTGCCACAGCTTTCGCCATAGAGAAGGCTACAACCATTGTAATGGGATGCTCATTCACGTTCGTAGAGAATGCATTATTTGCTATTCTGGAGAAATCGAAAGACACATTGACCTCTCAGAGACTTCGGCTTATGAAGTGATCATATCAAATCCATCGATTAAGATAATTCAATGTAAGATAGTGAACCCAGCATGTTTATAGCAAACCAACCAACAAGGAGGTGAGGGGAAAATAGATTTATACTGCTTAACCAAACTAACCCCCTACCTTAGGAAAACATAAACAAAATAGACTACGGTTTTGGTAACAGTGATCACAGGAGGGGAGTCCACCTTCCCTAAGAGGAAGTCAAAAGAGGGAGCAGATTCACAATTATGAAGAGCTGGTGGCCAAGTTTGCTGAAAATTAAACAGCAAGCTTAGCACTTAGTCATACACAGTGAGCAAAACATTAGCATATTAATTTTATTAATACAGAAACAACAGTAAAAAGTCACTAATAAACGCAGCAAAAGAAACACCTTCCACAATTATTACAAATGTTCAACATACTGCGATAAAAATTGCACACAGCTGCAAAAGAAAACCGCCTGGGGCACCACTACAAAAAAGAACACAGGGGAAGAGAATGTAAATAAACCCAACAACTGAGGTTTAAAAGAACAGACAGAGTTACTGAATTAATGTGTATAACTGTCTGTTATCAAACTACACTGAACAAAATTGAAAAAATTTCAAAGGGTAAGGTTAAACTTAATTCACCACTCATACTCACACTGCTTCACTCCCATTCAACCCACCATGTTTCATTCCTCACTCATTCTAAACATAAACAGTCAAGGGAAATTCATCAGGGGCATGTACTCATTAAAAACAAGTTGTGCCACAAACATTTAAATATCTGGGAAGTGCTACGTGGACTATAAATAGCCGTTAATTTAGGTCAAAGGGTTAAGTACTCTCAGGGTGTGTTAAGTCACCCCACACACTATTATTGTCCAATGGGGGTTGCCCGCAAAAAAGTGACACCGCAGCTAATTCCTGCTATGGTAGTCAGCTTCAACTTTCCTCCATGGTGGACAGCAGAAACCTGTGAACAAACGCAAGATAGAGTCTCCCTCTCTCATTATAGGCTTTTACATTACTTAGTCTACGGGGCTACAGAATCGCCCCAAAATAATACAGAGCAAGGGCATCATGTCTTGGAAAAAGGTTTATTTCAAACGGAAACACAATGGTTATGATGGGGTTCTTTTATGGCGACAAAGTAACTCAGTGCTTAATTAACACCATTAAGCTGCTTACTTTTCCCATCTACAAGGGAAACAAGCCAAATAAAGCTGGTATGAGTTCTCTCCCGTACATTGTGTATACTGCACACAATAGTAATAGTAATGCAAGCGTGGGGGAGAGACAGCACCCTGACAAAAGGTTAAAACTCAATATTCTTACCGGGAGCCTCACCGCCCCACCTGGGCGGTCCAGAAAGACAGACTTCCAGAGGGTTCTTTGCACGCGGTACAGTATTCGCGGCGGAGCCAGAATCAATTATGCAGATCCTTCCTCATGTATCACTTCCCACCTGTGAATAGTACGTATTGTACGCTGTTACTCAAGTTTAGGGTAATCAACAGCTATATTGTAACATCAACCCAGTACAATTCGCATTTATAATTAGCCGCAATGGCTAATTAATCATTACCTCATTCTATGTTGCGAAGCATGTGGGCCTCATTCGACCTTAACGTGATTATTAGGTCTATCCCGCCAGATTAGTATCAAACCCGCGTTCACAATTGCTAAAAAGAGAATATGGTGATCCATTAGGAATGTGAAGTCGGGCCCCTGGTGGTGTGTGTGGGGTTCGACCTTGGGGGTAGGCCCAGCTCGGGCCTGGCTTGATGTGCCACTGCGCATAAAAGAAAGACGCGACCACCAGCTGCGCTGCATAAACCAGGACTGGCGTTCTAATGCCAGTTCCGGTGATTCCTTTATTTCCGGTGTGTCACGTGACTCGGAGCTAACTGGGCACGTGACACCACATTCCTCCCCAACTTGGAGGTGTTTACACTACTATTAACAACAAAACATTAGAACGGTACCGTGCGTTCAAATTGACTCTGAGTTCATCTTGGCCGGGTTTTCTGTAGGTAAACTCCGTCCACCACGTATCCCTGGAGACGAGAGGACGGTCTCGGCTTCTCTCTCAGGAGGTATCGGGTGTTACCTCTCTGGCGTGTCCGCTCTTGGGAGCTCAGGTTCAGTCCTACCTTCTTGCTGGTGTGTCGTCTCAGGGTCTCTTGGCGTGGCATAGGTTCGGGGTGATACTTGGTCTCGGGGCGTGCAAGGTGCCATCGTCTCTCTTCTTGGGGACGCTGGGCACTCTTCCCACAGTTTGGGTGGTACTTTCCTGAAGTGTGACACATTCCTTGTCACTGTTTCGCTCCCTCGGGTGGCGGTAACCATGCTGTGGTTTGCCGCACTGACTGTCCACGGCTGGAATTCAAAATTGAGGGACATCTTCTTGGGCGTAGCCCGGTTTTTGACTATGACAGTGTCGCCTGGCGTGAACTCTCTGTGACTGGCTCGCCTGGTAATGCTTTCTCGTTCATTTCGCCTCAGTCGCATGGCATCTATGGCCGGGATGTCAGGTTCGGGGGGTACCCACTGAGGGTGTATGGGAAGCTCTGCCTGTATGGGTACCCCGAGCATGAGAGCAGCAGGGCTGACGCCTGTGGAAGAGTGTGGGGTTTGCCTGTGGGTCCTCAGGAAACGATATACCGCTCTCAGCCATGGATGTCCTCGTTCTTTGGCGATGCAAATGACCTTATTGAGTGACCCCATGGATCTCTCGGCGTCGCCGTTCGCTTGGGGCCATCTTGGGGTGATTTGCTTGTGTTTTACATTTATGTCCTTAAAGAAGTCGCGCAGCTCTTGGCTGGTAAATGATGGTCCGTTGTCGCTCTTTATCTTCCTTGGTATTCCGTGTGTTGCGAAGATCTTTTCTAGCGTGAGGATTGTGGTCTCCGCGTTGGTGGACGCCACGTGTTCTACCTCAGGATACCTGCTGAACTCGTCAATTACCACGAGTAGATATCCTTCGCCGGCAATTGTACAGTGGTCCATGCTGACTGCATCCCACCGCTTGCTGCTTCTTGGGGCACTGCTGATGGGCTCCGGGTTCTCAGGCCTTCTGGAGGCTTGGCAGGCTGCGCAGGATTCTACCAGCTCCACTACCCGTTGTTGTATGTTGGGCATCCACATTCGGGACTTTAGGTATGCCATGGTTTTGACAATGCCCTGGTGTCCGCTCTGAGCTAGCCGGAGGGCTCTCTCCTCTAGTGATGCTGGCAGTATGATTCGGTGGCCTTTGAGGAGTACCCCTTCGGGGGCAACAGAGAGCTCATGTCGGATCCCGAATATTGCTCGGAGTTTGGCTTGAGCTGACGTGGTGCGTTGGGCCATGGACGTGAGGTAGTTCTTCCAATTACCTGACTGGATGGCGGTGTTGGTATGTTGCAGGATGGGATCCGCTTCCGTTTCACATGCTACTTCTTGCAAGGTCAGGGCTCATGGTCGGGCGCAGGCGACTACGTGGCACACATGTTCGTCAGTTTCTTTCGCATGGCGTTGTTCTCCTTCCGTGGCAGGCCTCGGGTGACGGGACAGGTAATCGGCTGGGTTGTCTGTCCCTGGGCGATATTCGACTTCGATATTGTAGGGTTGCAGTTGCAGCATCCATTTCTGATGCGTGCTGGTGGGTGAGGAACCGACCCTCGGAATATCGGGATCAGGGATTTGTGGTCCGAAAATACCTTTGCTTGCTTGCCCAGCAGGTACACTTTGAAGTGACGGCATCCCCACAGGATAGCGAGTGCTTCTTTCTCTATGTGTGCATAGTTCTGCTCAGGTTTGGTGAGTGCCCAACTGGCAAATGCGATGGGGAACACGTTGCCTTCATTGTCTGTCTGGGTTAGTACCGCTCCAAGGCCAACCGGGCTGGCATCTACAAGGAGTTCGGTATGCCTTTCTATGTTGAAGAATGCCATGGTTGTGGAGGCTGACAGTGAGTCCTTAATCTGTTGAAATGCTTGTTGGTGGATCGATGTCCATTCCCACTTCTGGTCTTTCTTCGTTAGTTCTCGTAGTGGGCTTGCAATACTGGCGAGGACTGGAATGAACCGCGCGCAGTACGTCGCCATTCCCATGAAGCTCCTTACCTCAGTGGCAGATTGAGGTGCCTTGGTGTTCTTTATGTCCTCCACCTTGGAGGGGTCAGGTGATACGCCTTTTGCGTTGAAGATGTACCCAAAGAAACATAGTTCTTCCTTTGCGAATTTGCATTTTTCTGCGTTTAGCGTCAGGCCTGCTTCTTCCAGTCTACCCAGGACTGCTGCCAGGCGTTTGTGGTGTTCTCTCTCATTTGACACGTACACAAGGATGTCGTCGCTGATGTTTGTGGTGCCCTCTAGGCCAGCGAGGACATTTCGGATTTCGTGTTGGAATACCTCTGCAGCTGACGATATCCCGAAGTTAAGCCGTTTGTACCGTCTTAGACCGAGGTGAGAGGAGAATGTGGTAATATATCTCGACTCTCTGGCTAGTCGGAGCTGGTGATAGCCGATCTGAGGTCCAGTTTGCTGAATATTGCTGCTCCTGTGAGGTCCACGATGAGCTCATCTATCGTTGGAGTTATGTGGCGTTCTCTTCCAATGGCTGCATTGGGAAGCCTCATGTCTATACAGATTCGTACTGCGTTGGGTTGATTGGGTTTTTGGGCAACCACCATGGGGGATACCCACGGGGTTGGGCCTGACGTCTTTTCTATTATTCCTGCTTCTTCGAGCTTGGCCAGTTCCTTCTCCACTGCTGGACGGCTTTCGGCTCGATGGTAGGGTCTATGTGGAGCTTGATGGTTCGGCCTTTCAGGCATCCAATGCCTTGGAATATCTTCTGGTATTGTTCTAGTAGGCCATCAAGTTCTTTGTGTTGAAGGCTGAAGGTGAAATGTATTAATTTCAGTTTTTCCGCTGTCTTGCAGCTTAACAGCGTTTCACAGCCAGGATCCACGACATATATGCGTGCCCGGCAACTGTTTTTATTATGAGAAAAGTCTGATTTAAAGGATCCTTGCACTGGTAGGGGCTTCTTGCATCCGTAGGCATATAGTCGGACCTTCTTCTCATGGAGTTTGGGCTTCGGGCTGAGCTTGCCGAATGCTGTCGTTGGCATTACATTCACTGTTGCGCCAGTGTCGATGACTACTTTTAGTGGTTCTCCGTTGGCGATGACTGTACATGAGGGTCTCTTCCGTTGTCGGGATCGATATGGTTCAACGGCCGAGATGTGGTGCACCCGGTGTATCCGCTTGTTCCCTCTTTTCCGTCTGTCTTTGTCTCTCCTATCAGGGGATTCGCTGTCATCGCTGTCATCACTCTCACTTGTGTCCGGGGATCTTTGGGAGTGATCAACGGCTCTGGCCTTTCCTTTCTTATTAGGCTGGAATGGATTTTCTCTGGGTGCAAACTTTTTCCAGCGCTCCTGCTCTGATCGCGGAGTTGGTTCTCTGTCGTTTCGGTTTGGCGGGTTTAGACAGACTGCAGCGTAATGATTAAGGCGGTTGCATTTTTGGCATGTTGACCCCCATGCAGGACAGGATTCACCTTTGTGCCACGGGCCGCCGCACCATTTGCAGGCTTTTTCCTTCCCTTGCGGCACGTGGGCCTTTTGCTCAGGCTTCACACGAGTGTTCCGGTGTCTGGATATGGCTGCAACGTCTTCTGTTGGTCTTGGGCTGTCGAGTGGAAGTCTCTGGATCGCCGCCTCGATCACCGCTACCTGGTCTTCCGTCTGCTCACGAAGGCGCGCCATTTCCAGGATGCGGGATAGGCGTACATTCCTCTCTGAGAGGATAGCTCTCCTCAGTTTTTCTGAGGATATGCCGTTGATTATTTGGAGGCGGATGGCGAACTCCTCGTCAGGGAACTCGCATCCGACCGCAATCTCGCGCAGGCGTGCATGAAATTTGTCAACTGTCTCGGTGTCTCGCTGCCTGGCCATGCAGAAATGAAAACGTTCATAGTCCGGGTTGAGGTCAGGTTTGAACATGTTAGTGAGCGCAGTCTTCGCAGCGTCATAGTCGTTTCCGTCTCCGCAGTTTGGGATGGCGTTAAACAGGCGTAAGGCGGCAGCCCCGATGTTGAGCAAAAGGAAGGTGTGTTTCCTCTTTGGTACTGTGATATCTCTTGCGTCGAGGTGCATTTCAAACTGTTGTAGCCAGATTTCCCAGCGAAAGGCTGCTCCAGTGGTGAATGGGTCAAACGGAGGCATGAGCGTGGTGAGCGCTGGGTCGGGGTGATCTGTGGAGATGCTCCTTCTGGATGACGAGCTAGTGTTGACCCTCGAGGGGCTTGACTCTCTGCTGGACATGTTGCGTTACTGGGGTGATGGCGCAGCCAAGATTTGCAGGCCTGTAGGGCTTCACTCACCCGTGTCGTGATGCAGGTGCCTGCGTGCTTGAGTGATGTTTTCCGTTGACTTTGATAGCTTGGCTGTGCCCCCTGATATTTTAATTGTTCAATAGGATAAAAACATTTTTTTTTTTTTTTGAAAAAAAAACCCTAAACTGTTCTTGGGCAAGGCAGGACTTGCTGCAGCCACTTTGTGTCGAGCGATGCTCCTAGAACCTTGGGGGGCTGAGAACGAGGCTTCAAAAGTTTCCGTCGGGCCTGTGTGTAGGTTTGGAATGTTGGGGGTGTGAAAACGAGGCTCGGATGCTGCATGTGTTGATATGCAGCTCAGCTCGCGGGCTCTTCTCCTTTCCCCTCTTCGCCAGTGTGAAGTCGAGCCCCTGGTGGTGTGTGTGGGGCTCGACCTTGGGGGTAGGCCCGGCTCGGGCCTGGTTTGATGTGCCGCTGCGCATAAAAGAAAGACGCGACCACCAGCTGTGCTGCATAAACCCGGACTGGCGTTCTAACGCCAGTTCCGGTGATTCCTTTATTTCCGGTGTGTCACGTGACCCGGAACTAACTGGGCACGTGACACCACAAGGAAGGCTTCACACAACAGGCGGTATTACACCGCCATCTCGTAAGTGAATGCTACCAGAGAGAAACTCCATACCTGAAATCTCTAACACATCACGAGCGTTATAAAGTTGCACCATGCGGTAGTGATGTCTGTACCCCCGACTCGCTTCTGCTTGTGTTCTTTTCACAAAACGGATGGCTGCTTGCAGGCATTTAAACCGGGATGGCTGCAAAGTCATTGTAACACGAAGCTAACATTACTCATCTTAGTATAAAAACATGACGATCTAGCTAGCACGGACACGCACCATCATGACAACCCAGTGCCCTTGCGAATTTAACACGGCAGCATGGGTTAAAGCTAATTCACCGAAAAGGGCGCTGCTCTCCAGTGTTCTTAACTCAATTATACATCCATCTGGAGCGGTTCTACCACATCCTCTCGTCAGTATGGAATGGGCGTGTCTAACAACCTACTACTAGTGTAGTCCAGATGGAATGCAGGTCACTTCCTGTCTTCTTATGTATAGAGGTCTGGGCACTCAATGAAGGCACCGTCCTCAGCCAGACTGTAGTATAATACCTTCAATGAAGACAGGAGCCTCTGATCTGGTGACGATGTATTTATTCACTTAAACAGCTTTGTGCAGCATGCAGACACATTTGTGCATTAAAGATAAAGGCCAACGGGCCTAAAGTGGCAGAGAGAATGCTGCCGTGATGATCTGGGTCCAAGTCGTGTAAGGAGCGGGCCCCGTAGCAGGAGGGCTATGCAGGACGCACCTTTGCGTCCTCCGCTCGTCCCGTAATGCGCGCGAAGCGCGCGGGGGCGGAACTTGGTCCACTGGCGAGATCTCACGAGAGCGCGGGCTCTCGCGATGTCTCTACACATCTCCCCTTTTCAACACACATCAAACTCATTGTAAAACATAGTCATTATATCTCACCGGTCTTCTGTGTTCCCTTCTGGGACGATCAACAGTCTGGGTGAAATTCTCTTGTTGCTCCTGATCAGGATCTTCACCCAATGGTTCCGGTTCAACTTCTGTTTCACCCCTCTGTCTGTCTTCTCTTTCTGGTTCTCTTTCTTCGCCTGCTCCAAAATCCCTTTTGGTTTCCGCTGGTGGTCTCTCTGGGGTCTTTGCTTCTCCTCGATTCTTCTGGTATAATGCTACTCTTTCTAAATTCCACGCTCGCCCATCTTCCGTGCGGATGTGGTTTGCCCCTTTGTGGATCACTCTGATGGGTCGGCTAAACCGAGACCCTGTGCTTTGATCCTTCTTCGGTAACTGGATTTTGACCAAGTCTCCCTCTCCGATGTCTGACGTCTGCTTGGTTCTTCTTCTTCGATCGCTCCATGATTTCATGCGTGCCTTGTCGCTTTCAATTCTCCAGACTACTTCCGCCATGTCCACCGCATCATCCTCACGTATTTTCGACAACCATGGTGGGATCAGCGTGGATGCAGCACTCCTCCCTCTCAACAATTTGAACGGGGATATTTGGGTGATCCCATTTGGTGTGAGTCTGTGGGCTGCTATGGCCTCCTTGGTGGTTTTGAGCGGGTCCATGCCCGAAGCTGTCGCCAATTGGATGGCGCCTTTTATGAACCTGTTGGCCCTTTCGACAAGCCCATTTGCTTGTGGGTGATACAGGGCCGCTTTCTTTTGTTTTATGTTGTTTCTTTTTAAGAACTCCTCCATGTCTTTCGAGACTAGTTGCACCCCATTGTCAGTGACTACTTCCTTGGGAAGACCTTCCCTCTGAAAAATTTCTGTAAGTACTTCTATAACAGTTGCCGTAGTTATGTTCGGGACGAACGCGGCCTCCACCCACTTGGATAGGTAGTCAACCAGTACCACGCCGTACCGGTGTTCCGGTGCCATTGCTTCCAAAGGTCCTATGAAGTCAATGCCGACCTTTGACCACACCGCTTCTGGAGTTTCTGTGGGTATTAGGGGTGCTTGGCGAACCTTGAGTCTCTTGTCACTGTTGAGGCATTCATGGCAACATTCTATCATGGATCGAATTTCCTGGTCCATGGATAGCCACCAGTAGGCCTCTCTCACTCTGCGACGGGTCATGGTGTTTCCCAAGTGGCCCGCGTGGGCTCTACCTAGGATGATTCTTCTCATACCTGTGGGAGGAATAATCTGGTCTGACTTCATGATTATTCCCTCCGTTTCCGATAGTTCATCCGACACCTTCCAGTAGGGTCTCATGCCCTCGGGTAACGCCTTTTCACTCGGCCAACCTTCCTTTGTCCATTTGCGGATCATGGCCATGGTGGGGTCTTTTCCATCTTCCTCTTCCCAGTGTCTCTCACTGAGTTCCAGGTACTCTGGCGCTCTCACATCCATAATCGATGCCACTATGCATTTGCCGTGGAGGAAAGTGGTGGCTTTATCCTTACCCTCCGGCAGTCTCAACATGCAGTCGGCTTGTGAATTTTTCCAGCCTGAAATATGCTGGATCTCAAACGTGTACTCTTGCAGCTTGGCTGCGATGCGTGCCAATCTGGGCGTGGATACTTTTGTGCCTCCCGGGCTAAGCATATGGATCAGGGGCTTATGGTCAGTTAGCAACTTGAATTTGGTGCCCCATACATATGTCCTGAAATGCTCCACCGCCCATGCGCAGGCCAACATTTCCTTTTCAATGGTGGAATAGTTCTGTTCCGCCTCTGATAATGCTTTCGATGCAAAGGCCACAACGTGTTCAGTGTCACCTTTCTTTTGTGTGAGCACTGCTCCTAGCCCATAGGCACTGGCGTCGGTTGTGACAACCGTTTCCCACGCGGGATTGAACGGTTGGAGGCATGGTGCTTCTACGATATGCTGTTTTATCTTCACCATCGCTGTCTTTTGGGGTTCTTGCCACACAAATTCCGAGCCCTTTTTGAGTACTTCTCGAAGGGGTGCCGTGGTTTCGGAAAACTTTGGTATGAACTTCGCATAGTACTCAGCCAGTCCCAGAAATGACCTTACTTCCTCTTTGCTGACTGGTTCCGATGCTTTAATGATTGCTTGCATGAGATTCTGTTTGGGACTGATCCCTTTTTCTGAAATCTTATATCCTAAGTATTCAACTTCTTTCACTCTGAACAGACATTTCTCATAGCGTAACCGCACCCCAGCTTCTTGTAGCTTGTTTAAGACAATGCTCAACGTGGCGTCGTGCGTCTGCTCATCTTCCGCATACACGAGGATGTCGTCCTGAAAGTACACTACATTTTTAACTTTCTTCAGCAAGACGTCCATCATGCGTTGGAACGCCGACGCTGCTGATGACAACCCGAATGGCATCTTGGTAAATTGGTATGTGCCAAATGGAGTGATGAATGCCGTGAGGGGTTTCGACTCATCATGTAGCCGTATTTGGTGGTATGCATTCCTCATGTCCAGTTTCGAAAATATCCTGGCTTCTTTCATTAACAGAATGAGCTCATTTATGCTTGGAAGGGGGTAGTTATCGGTGATGACTTCCAAGTTTAAGCTGCGTAAGTCTATGCATACCCTGAGTTCCTGTGATTGGGGTTTCTTTATGAGCACGACGGGGCTCAGCCATTCTGATGCTTCGATTTCTTCTATAACGCCCTCCATTTTCATCTTTTCCAGCTGACTTCTAAGGGTAGCCCTTGCCGTGGCAGGTACTGGCCTCACTCGGTGCTTTAGGGGACGGCATTCCTTTTGAGTATTATCTTGTGGAGAAAACCCCTGATGTGTCCCGGCTCCTCAGAGAAAAGTGTTGGGTAGTCGCTTTTGACCACGGGTCCTCTCGTCACCCTGACTGACAGGACTTGTTCTTCAGTGCTGGGATCCAGTATGATCTTCAGCTTGTCCTGGTCGTCCCACCCTAGCACAGCTGGGCCCTCGTGACTGAAATAGACCCTGGTCGTGGTTCCCCTTCCTTTGAATTCCACTTTGGCTTGGATGTATCCTAGTAGTTCGACTGACGCCCCTCCAAACACCGTAGGTTTGTGCTTCGTTGTGAGCACTTGCACCTTCTCCTTTCCCACCATGTCCTTGTACGTGCGAAGGGGAAGGATCGTTAGATCGGACCCTGAATCTGCCATGACCCTAGTTTCTATTCCATCAATCTTGATCACGCAGTGGGGCTTCTCTCTCCTCGCTCTTGTGCTGTTAACCATGATGACAGTGGGTCTCCCTTCATCTTCGGAGGATGACTCTTTCTCCGGATTGCGATCTGCATTGATGCTGGAGATTTTCTTGTTCCTCCACCGACACACGATGGAGAAATGGCCAATGCGTTTGCAAATGGAGCACTCCTTGTCTCTGGCTGGGCACTCCCTGTCAAACGCCAGGTGTTTCGTGCTGGTGCACCTGTGACACTTTAGGGGTTCTTTTCTGTTCCCTCTCCCTTCTTTCGTGTCAGCGGCCATCCTCTCTTTTCTTGCATGGCAACCCACTGCCTGTATTTCTGCCAAACCTCTGGCCCCCGTGAGCTCCTTACGTCTTCCTGCCGTTTCTTCGACTGCCCTGGCGATCTCAATCGCTTTCTCCAACTGCAGTTCTTTTTCGACAATAAACTTATCTTGGACCTTCCGGCTGTTGGTGTGGACGACCAACATGTCACAAATGAGACTCTCCGCGTTGTTGCCAAAGTTACACAGCGCCGCCAATTCCCTCAGATTGGTAACGTAATCGTCAACTGGTTCAGATATTTCTTGCTTTCGTGTGTAAAACCGTATTCGGTGGAGCACTGTGTTCTCTTTACTGGCAAACCTTTTTATGATTCTCCTGACAGCCTCCTTAAAAACATCGTCATCATCGCCAGCCACTGGTATCGGGGTGAGACTCTCAAATATTCTCTGTCCTTCCACTCCCAGGGCATTTAATAGCATGGCCCTGCGCCTAGCCGCTGAAAACCCCGCCCCTCCTAGGGCCTCCACATATGTCGTGAATAGGGGCTGCCATTGTGGCCATGGAATGGCAGGCCTACCTGGAGTTTGGAGAAATGGTGGCGGTGCCGTTGCTCCTTGCATGTTCCTCCGTGGGTTCTGGTGGTGATCCTCGTCGCCAATTTATGTAGTATAATACCTTCAATGAAGACAGGAGCCTCTGATCTGGTGACGATGTATTTATTCACTTAAACAGCTTTGTGCAGCATGCAGACACATTTGTGCATTAAAGATAAAGGCCAACGGGCCTAAAGTGGCAGAGAGAATGCTGCCGTGATGATCTGGGTCCAAGTCGTGTAAGGAGCGGGCCCCGTAGCAGGAGGGCTATGCAGGACGCACCTTCGCGTCCTCCGCTCGTCCCATAATGCGCGCAAAGCGCGCGGGGGCGGAACTTGGTCCACTGGCGAGATCTCGCGAGAGCGCGGGCTCTCGCGATGTCTCTACACAGACCTTAACAACTAATCGGGTTACACGCGGGTGTTGATACGGCACACTTGTTCATGGTGTTGAAAATCCCCAATAACAGAGAAAAGGAGCGTGCAGAAATATAATCTCTGTCTCCTTCATTAGCATACAATGATTAGCAATCAGCTGCTTCTTCGATGTCGGGGGAGGGCGAGAGAAAGGATGCCCCTGATACCTCATAGCGCTTTCGCATGAGTGTCATAGCCACAAAATCATGTCATCACTGTTGGGGGCCTGCTCCGGGTCACCGGGCAGGCCCCATACTCAGGTCGGGAGCACCCGACGGGGTGCCTGTGGGCGGTGCTCACGCCGCAGATGATGTCGTGGGAGTCACTGCACGAGCTCCACATCACTGGAGGTCCTCAGGTGGCTGGGGCACACGACGGCCCTGGCTCTGGGGGCAACCAGGCCGGGGTCGCCACAAACAGCCATGCTCACATGGCCTGACAGCAGGAGAGGTCGGCGTTGCCCAGCAGGGGCGTCGGGCTCGTGGAGGGCCCGGCCGCTGGGCCTACACCACATGGTGTTGTGCCAGAGAGCTACACAAAGGATGACACCAGAGCCAGATTGGAGTATGACTGACAAGCCGGAAGCAGCTTGTTTCTTTTATTAGGATGGTCACGTGGCTACGGCCACATGACCCATTACAACATCCTGGAAGCTACCATGCACCCAGGAGGGGTGCCATGCAACACCACTCCATTTTTTATAACAACAAACAAACCCTACACAAACACACACTAATGCTACTATAACCACTCTACTAGTTATTCACCCCTTTATTAACTTGGGTGAGTGGTTCTATTATCACACCACACTGACACTACACAAAGCCTTTCACATATGTCGGTGTGCACGATATCACATTGCGCACCCACTGGGCCATTCTCAGCAAGTCTGTTTCCGCGGGCCCCGCAGTCTTCATGGGGATGTCGACGATGACGTCCATCTTCCGCACTTATGTATCTGGAAACAGTCTGTGCTCTCACCACCATTCACCAGAGTCCAAAAAGGCCAGCAAAGCCGCAGCTGGGGAGGCCCAGGGGCCACATCCGCCACATCCATAGTCTGGGGGTGCTGATGGTGAGCTGCTGGCATGTTGGCGGCAGGCCCCTCCTGCCACTTCCTTTCCTTGGTAGGGAGGTGTCAGGACAACACCGGTGGCAGGATGATGGGTTGCTCCCCTGAGAGACGCTGACGCCTGGCTCTGGGTGTTGGCATCTTATGTGGGCCTGCCTGGCCCTGGCAGCCCGGGGGCAGTCTGCACCCTTCCTCAGCGTGGCCCCATTGCCCATTGGCTGGTCTTTAGTTGAGGGCGCACAAGCCGCTACCCTGTGGCTGGGCGATAACTGCAGCCTCTTCCGAGTGGGAGGTGCGGCCCTCTCCGCATGTTGGGCGTGGGGACCCTTCATACTAGTCCCTCTGATGGGCTTGGCAGCGGTTTTGGGGAGGATGGCCTGTGTGGCAGCCTAAACAACCCCAGCTCACCTGACAGATGCTGGCAGTGTGGATGCCTCACATTCCGGGCCGCCGCATGCCTCGTTGTCTTAGGCCACGCCTACCTTGTTTGTTCCCATTGAGTATGGCGCAGGCAATTATTATCCTTTTTTTTTCGCTCCGGAGCAGCAGCCCCCTTCTGGCTGGCAGCCCAGGACTTCAGGGCTGCTGGCACAGCTGCCGCACCTTTCTTGTCTCGGTGTGGGGGAAAAACATAGCGCTCCTCCAATGCTGCTGTAGTCGTCCCCAGAGTTGTCTGCGCAGGGGCCGCCTGTCTCTTCTTCTCTTGATAGTCCCTTCACCCTGGCGGCCCGGGTCGTTGGTAGGTCCTGCCCCTCATGTTGCGGGCAAATTACTTCCACTTATCACCGCCGGGCCCAGGCACTGTGAGGCCACGCCCTCCCACTCATCGGGGCCGCACCATGCCACTGCGCCTCTTTTTTCGTTTCTGCTCCAGTCCGGAGCACCTCTCCTTCACCGTGGGCCCAGATGGTGATGGGCCCGCCTCCCATTGGGGGCCGCCTAAGCTGTTGGGTGGCCACTGCACCACTTCTATGCCGCAGCCGATGCTGCTCCTCTGTCGGGCCACCTCAGCTGTTTGGCGGCCCCTCAGTTCAATCTTCCTCCTCTGCGGCGGATGCTGCCAGCATGTCTTGCGGCCAGGTCACGGGGGAGGAGCAGCTCACCCACCATTACGGCGGATGCCGCTCATTTCTTCCTAGGAGCTGCACCTCTCTCTCCATCGCGGGTGACGACCTGCATTCTTCCTCTTGCGGCCGGGGGGGGCCGCATTTTCTTCCAGACAGTGGGGGAAAGGGAGGGGCAGCATCACCTTGCTGCGGCAAGGGGGGCTGCCAGGCATCTTATTGCGGTCGACACCGCCCCTTAATTTGTAACGGCCAAGGCCGCGGGCATTCCTCCTCCACACGGGGCGGGCAGCAGCTCCCTCCATGTGTCTATTGCAGGCCCCGTTGTCGTTGGGCCCGCACCATTTTCTTTTTTGCCGCGATGTTTGCCGCTCCTCATTTCCGCCGTGGGGCAGGGGCCCCTCCATGGTGGGGGAGGGGCGCAGCAACACACGAGGCCGAGGCTGCCTCACGCGCGGGGCTCCAGCCCTCGTCGCCATTGTTGAGGGCCTGCTCCGGGTCACCGGGCAGGCCCCATACTCAGGTCGGGAGCACCCGATGGGGTGCCTGTGGGCGGCGCTCACGCCTCAGATGATGTTGTGCGGATCACCCCCCAAGCTCCAGATCACTGGAGGTCCTCAGGTGGCTGGGGGCTCCCAGCACACGACGCTCTCGGCTCTGGGGGCACCCAGGCCGGGGTAGCCACAAACAGCCATGCTCACATGGCCTGACAGCAGGAGAGGTCGGCGTTGCCCAGCAGGGGCGCCGGCCTTGTGGGGGGCCCGGTCCCTGGGCCTACACCACGCGGTGTTGTGCCAGGCCGGCACACAAAGGATGACACCGGAGCCAGATTGGAGTGTGATTGACGAACTGGAAGCGGCTCATTTCTTTTATTAGGTTGGTTACGTGGCTCCGGCCACGTGACCCATTACAACATCCTGGGAGCTAACATGCTCCCAGGAGGGGTGTCATGCAACAGTCACAAAGCCTACCCAGGTGTTTGCAAAAAATGTGAGGACAGATAACATGCACACGAAGGCAGTGAAACTGGGATCGGACCGTGCAGAATACACTTGTCAAACATGCACTGATCAAAACGATACGGCAACAATTTGTCGTCCGTTAAAAAAGTTTGATCGCTGGTGTCAAAAGGAGAGCATCATCTTTATTTCTGCTAACCCTTAGCACCACACATTTACTTAGCAATCCGCCATCATTCAAAGAGACACCTTGATCATAGTGTTTATTAGCACATCTGCAGATGGTATCAAAACGCAAGCAGCAAGACGCACAACAATAGTAAGCCTAGATTACAACAGGGCATGGCACGGGTGTCCACCAGGCACCGGTAAAGAGCAGGGACGTCATTTCACCAAAATTCCAGGGGTAGTGGAAGTGATGTCACACAACCCTTGATCCCCTGGTGACATCACAGGAAGTGATGCCATTTGATCCCAACCCAAAGTGATATCTCAGGATGCGATGGAACGCCACCTTTCAACCGTTGACAAAACAGGAACTGCTATCGCATAGCATTGTACACTACAAAAATATGGTTATGATATCACTATAATGTGATGTACATTTCACACAAGAATGGATCGCCATATGTATCGTTAAGATCAGTGTGTATAGGCCAATATTACCAAATTACTGTGAATGCAAGCACCATGACCAAATGATAATGATGTGTTGCCACTTACACTTAAGCGCTTTATATAGAAAAGATATACACCCAATATCACCCAACCTGTGTTGGTATTCATTTATCGACCTCAGAAGGATGAAAGGCTGAGTTCAGGCGTTTAAGAACAGACTAAATCAGTGACTCACCCCCTGAAGTGCGCCTTATATAAACCTTTAATGAGTCTATCAATTATTGTATAGAATTCCAGAAAGACACATTATTTGGTATTCCTAATCTTTCTTATTTAGGGTCAGTGCTGAAAGTGTTAGACTTGTGTCACTCCTTTTCTTCTTTTTTTTAAGGGGCTTTAACAAGAAAGCCAACCACTCCAAAACTAAAGAGCCCCATGGTGCTGGCCACAGGCCATGAGCTTGCATTACAAAAAAATAAATAAGTACAATTTCTTTTTTTCTTTTTTTTCTAGAGGTCGCAAGGGTGACCACAGATGTCGCAAGGGAGACCTCAGAGGTCGCAGTTGCGACCTCTGGCGACCCCTAAATGACGTCCATGGTCAAGAGACATATAAACAAACATGTGTACTCGGTTAAAATCATTAATTCAGTCACAAAGTGGGAACTTCATCTTCAATTTTGCAAACAGTAAGGAGGCAACCAGGGATTTATACTACTTACATATGGGACTGTATTCCTACCAACAGCGACCCAGTCAGTGCTATATACGGGCGATATTACATTAAGTAATACATATGGAAATGCCTGTGAGTGATCAGTTGGTCAAAGCCAGTACTACACACTAGGTACTAAATCTGTACGATTGTCTCCCATGAGCCAATCAGAACTGTGTGCATGAGTACAATTGGACATGGAGTTCCGTACGTCTTCGTTCACCCAATGGCATGGTTAAACCCCCCACTCTAATCTGCCATTAAGTACGGTGTCTGAGCTTTTAGTGAGGAATATAAACCGTTGTTCCTTCTGTAAGACTTTGTTCACCCAATGGCATGGTTAAACCTCCCACTCTAATCTGTCATTAAGTCTGGTCTCTGAGCTTTTAGTGAGGAATATAAACCGTTGTTCCTTCTGTAAGAGTTTTGTCTTATCACGGTTGCTGTCGCCGGATGGGATGATTTTCCAAATCACGTTCCAATGCAGATCCTCAATTTTGTGTATGTATTCAACCCAGTGATCAACAAAAGGGGCATTCTGTGTTCTATTGCGAAAATAGCTCTTATGTTTGTCTATTCGCACTTTCACCTTGCGTTCAGTTTTGCCGATATATAACCGGTTGCACGGGCCACATATTCCATAGACCAACATGGCGAAATTACAATTACTAAATTGTTGTTGCTGCCACATCGTATTTAGGCCCAGATTCAATTCAGTCCTTCTAGATGTTGAACTACAGCACAAACAATGTCCACATGCAGAATGACCTATAAGTTTGGGCAGACCGCCTTTTTCAGAAATGGTACTCTGTTTGATAGGTCTCAAGCTCACATCATTGCGTATGATCGATTCTTTCAAAATGCAACTTCTTTTGAATGCCACGATAGGTTTAACAAGCGTTTTGTCGCATTGTTCCAAGATGTTCCAATTCTTGAGCATAATCTTTTTGATTTTATTGGAGATATGACTAAACGTATTAACAAATACCAATTTGTCATTCTCGTTGGTCTTAGAATGGGTTTTATACTCCAAAAGAGCATGTCTGTTGTTATCGGAGGCACGTTTCTTAGCCGTTTGTGTAAGTTTCTCCGGATAACCTCTCACAAGCAATCTTTTGCTTAGGCCATCTGCTTCTTCTTTAAAATCTGTTGTTGACGTACTATTCCTTTTCAAACCCAAAAACGGACCAAGGGCAAGTTATCTCTTACATGCCTTGGGTGAAAACTCTCATGATGGTAAAAGTAAGTTTTTATCTGTCTTTTTGTGAAAAGGATTAACACTAAGCATCTTGCTCATATGGTTTGATATAATCGTGATGTCTAGGAAGTTTAATTCCTGGCTGTTTGAATGTTTATAGCAGAGCCCGTCACTGACGGAGAGCCAATCCAAGAGTGTGCGAACTATGAAGAATTCTATGATGAGATTCCCAGAGTGAACGAAAATGCATTAGCAGAAGGAGAAGTTGTCTTCGTTGACGGTTCCTCGAGAATCGATCAAAATGATGGGCAAGGATATGCAGGCACTGCTGTGGTGAAGCACACAGCAAATGGAGAATTTCGAGTAGTCATTAGTGCATGATTACCATCTCATTATTCAGCGCAAGCTGCAGAATTATTGGCATTGATACTCGCTATTGAGAATCACACAGACCAGGAAATAACAGTGTACAGCAACTCCTACTATATGACGTTGACAGTGCACACAGGCCTAGCGCACTGGAAGAGGAGGGGCTACCTCTGAGCAGACGGCACGCCAGTGCAGCACACAGCCTTATTGGACAGGCTCATTAAGGCACTACAGCTCCCAATGGGCATAGCGGTCGTGAAAGGCACCACCACACGAAAGGGACAGATTTTATCTCATGAGGAAATCAAGCAGCAGACACAGAAGCGAAGCGTATGGCGACCAAGGGCAAAACAATAATGAATATAGAAATAACTGATGTACATAAAAAAATGATTGTTGCACGTAGTGAACCCGAGGGTTATAGTAACATGGGGCAAACCCAGTTAATGGTACCCCAAGGGGAAGCACCACTGGAGGAAAACAATCTCTGGAAGCGGCGAGGGTGTTCTTTAAACCCCTCCGAAAGCTTGTGGTGACAAGACAGCACTGGTAAACCGGTGATGCCTATAGCCCTGTTAAAAATAGCATTGGAACAATTGCATTATCCAGCGCATATGTCAATAGAGAATCTAGCAGCAACGATCGCTGAAGACTGGCTTATACCGAACTTAGCGGAATATGTTGCATTTTTTATGGTGAACTGCATAATCTGTCAACAGTTCATGGCTGGGCATACACTAAGAGTAATTAGAGGAGTCATCCCAAGGCCCGATGGACCTTTTCAGCAGTTGCATGTCGATTATGTCGATATGATTCAAGTATGTTACGGGTACAGGTACCTAATGGTTGTGGTGTGTCCATTCTCTAGAAGGATAGAAGCATGTCCATGTACACACCCAGACTCTACCTGTGCGGCCAAATTTCTTGTGAAAGAGGCATTTCTCAGGTGGGGAGTATATGAGGTCATGAGGTCAGATAATGGTCCTCACTTTGTTAATGCAGTATTTGAACAGATCAGCTTGCTGCTTGATATAAAGCACAAGTTCTCATTGGCGTATCATCTGCAAGGTAATGGAAATTGTGAGAAGCTCAACGGCTTGTTTAAGGAAAGGATAGCCAAGTCGAACCTTACTCTAAAGAAGGGATGGTTACACTGCCTTCCATTGGCACTGTATGCCCTCAGAAACCAGCCTGGTTCTGACCATCATCTTACGCCGTACGAAATAGCAACAGGCAGAAGGATGCACACTCCATTGAAACCCCGAGATACATCTAAATGTGATGCTCAGCCAACAGGGGAAATCTTAGGATCAGAAATGCAAAATTACTTGAATTGCATGACATCTTGTCTTACTGTAATTTCAGGACAGCTGCAGCGATGACAAAAAGGGTACAGGGCAGCACAGAACACAGAAGGAGATATTACAACAAATCCGATTCAGAGTTTATGTCTACCACCATCTTCCCTGGAGACACGGTCCTGGTAAAGAACCACAAGAGAAAGAAGTGGGACGAGCCAAGGTTTAACGGTCCATTCAGAGTGGAGAACGTTACTCCCTCTGCAGTCTAGCTAGAAGGAAGAAGAGTTTGGATATTTCTGGGTGATATCAAGCCATACATCGGAGACGGCCCCTGCCCGCACCCCAACATGGAGATACTACAGACAACGGGGAAGAACCGCAGCACGTGCAGACGAGATACATGACGAGGAAGAAGGACGCATGACCAGCAAAGCAAAGGCACAGAACTTTTGTGCAAGGTTGTGGCTTAATTTCGGACATTTCTTCAATGCATAAAAGGGGATAAGTTCATAAAAACGGACACTCTGTGCATCCTAGTTGTAGGGTAAAGAAGAGAACTGCATGCATAAGCCACAACACAGGTTACTCACTTTGAACTTTGACTGAGACACACTGAAGCCTTGATAAGAAAAGGATATGCCCATTTTTTATCGAGCACACACAAATTGGAAGAAAATACAGTATTCAGACTCGTTCCAAACAGGAGCATTGTTTGGACTCACTTATGGTGTCCCACAGCAGTGACATCACTAAAGACGTTCTAAATTACTTTGACTTAGTCTTGAGATCGTACCCGTCACTAGTGGGAAGGCTCACTAGCATCACTGAATCTCTTCAAGACCCTGAAAATGAAAAGACAATAAGGAGGCTGCTCACCGTGATCGCCAAGCAGTTCCTCCTGCTTCCGGAATACAGAGAGGAAAAAACAAATGTCCCAAGCAGAAGAAGAAGCGAATAGGCTTGTCAGCGTGCTATTCTTTCATTTAATTGAAGACTGCCCAGATCTTGTTGGGCGACACACTGACGTCTTGACATTTCTTTGAGATCCAGCAAACACAGAACGTTTGAGTGTAATCCTGAACGGAATCATAATTCAGGTTGGTCTTCACTCGCATCGAAATCACAGAAGCTACTCACAGTGAGTACCGAGCAGTTCCTGAATTCATCAAGGACTAGACAAATGTCCCTGTCCCCAGAAGATAGCAGATTGGCAGGCAATGTCTTCTTTCGCCTGATTGAGGACTTTACAGAACTTGTGGGGAGGCCCCCATGTATTGACGTCCTCACTTTCATCAGAGACCCAGCTAATTCTACACAGATGAGCATGCTCCTGCATGGTATTGTGATGCAAGTTGAACTTTCTAATCATCATCAGAATTTCCGGAGGAGACTGCAAGAGTTTCCACAGAGGGACAGATCAAGAAAGTGTTGCCAGAGACTTCACTCTTATTTATACTGACAAGGACACAACATGTCTTCCGGAGTGAAACAGATGAGAGGAATCGATTGGGAGCCTGTGTATTTTGAGCACGTACAGAAAAAAAGGACTTGCTGACCTTATTGTCTTAATTGGCATTTTTCGTATACAGAAAAGAGAACTGTATCGAGAGACAATAGACAATCCATTGTCCAGATGAAGGAGGACAATTGTTCCATTACCTGCAACTGACAAGCAGAAACAGCAGAATCCAGAGATATTGTTGCCTAGAATGTATTACATGTTAGTCTTCTTTCCTTAGATGATAGAGATGGGCAACCAAAATAGCAGAATTGTCATCCCTCAGGAGGAGAGACACTCTTATTGTTCCAGAAGTAAGTGCTGCCGATTAACCTATAGAGATCTAATGTACCTATGCATTGTATTCATTGTTGTTTTACTGTCACTGACGATTCAAACTGCATTTTTCATTGGTGCACAAAGTGTTCCGATTCCAGTGCACCCACCTAATGATGCACGCATGACACCCACAAAAGCACCCAGACCCTTTATAGTGATTCCAGTTCCTAGAAGGTCTGACAAAGGAGTGAGTGAACTTGAAATGGTTGTGATTAGTAATGACACACATGTAGCGACAAGCAAGTTGAAAATCCGGAGACAGGGTCGGCAGAGTAAGAATGAAAAAAGGTTACTGACAACCACATGCATGCAAACAATGAATGCACATACACCAGGTCTAGTTCAATAACAATCCAAAGAATGGGAGAAGGTTGGACCACCAACGATGAGAAGCTCTACTACAAGTGAAGTGAAAAGCCAAATGGGAAAAGCTAAACTTTTAAAGAAACAAAAGGAGTTGGAGAAGAAACCAACAGAGACAGCATTGATAAGCACCCCTGATCCAGCACTGAAAGAGGCAAGTGCAAGCCCAGAGAAAATCTCACAAGCACAGATGATAGCAGAATCAATATGGTCGTTAATAACCAGAGCCAGGAAAATACAAGAGGACAACGAAAGAATTGCCAGACTTTCTTCTACTCGATTGGAACAGATAAAGATGCCTGCACCATGGATTGGGATACCTGAGAATCCTCCAGCAAGAAGAAGCCTTACGGATGTGTACAAGAACGTGGTAATAGCAAACTACATGAACATTTTGAGAATCAAAAGAAGTATACAAGGAGATGATAATGAACTAAATAATTACCTGGACAGCATAGCACACTTGGGAAATAATATCTGGTACCAACACATGAAAGAAGTTGGAAGACGAAATTCAGAAGAGGAATACTTTGTTTGTGCACTCCGAGCTTACAGCATGGGGAAATCAAAGATCTTTGTAGCTGTTGAAATAGATGTGCAGACGGCACACTGTCTATCACACGTAGCAATGTCCAAGATCAGAGGCCAGTTCATGGTAAGTGATGCCTCGCTGAAATGGGCAACTGACCCAAATGAAGACGATTATGTCCAAGACATAAAGACAAGGAACAATGGAAAAACAACGCACATTGTGATCAGATATGAGAAACCTGTAGTTAAAGGAGCAGAGATCAGAAGAGAGGCAAATCAAAAACTAAACTTCCAAGGAAAAACTCCAGAAGAAGTCTGGAAGTGGAAGAACAGAGGCCAAATGCAAATTTGGGGAACAGTGCTTTCACCAGATGGATGGGAGAAAGGAGTGGTGATCTGCAGAGCATGGATGGTCTTTGGTCACTACGAACCCACCATTATCATAGTGCGAAATGGATGCAAGCCATTATGGCCAAAATATGCTAAACTACTGACATGGGTCGAAGACAGGGGAGGACCCTTGCAGACGGTGCCATTGGAGAGCCCAAAATTCTGCTTCAGGAATAATGGCACAAGGAAAATGGAGGAGAATCAAAACTGTGGACAAGTTTTTGATGCTCCAGGTATGGTACATGTTACTGCAGTGATCATGGATCATTATTGGGCATGTAGATCTAAAGCATATATCACACTGCCGAGAAACTGGGGCGGTATATGCACAATAGTGAATGTCCATGTTCCAGCATTGGTGATTCCAAAAAGTTATCTGAATATTGACAGCTTCCCGAAAGCAAATGCTAACCTGAGGAAGAAGAGATCTGTGGAACTGATGAATTGAACTAAGAGAGAGAACTACTTTTCGGCTAAATCAGAAGAAGCTTTTCATGCAATCCCGTATGAACACAGACTGTTCAGCCTAACCTCATCCGTGTTCACGACAATTTTTATGCCCAGAGTTCAAGTTAGAGCAAATACTAAATGGTTGCAGATAACCAGGTGAGAGTTACTGCAAACCATCAACACGACCATAAAAGGATTTAACACAATCAAGGAAGAGTTAAGGGCAATCCGACTAATGACTCTCCAGAACAGATATTTCCTTGACATGATCACAGCTATGGATGGTGTTGTTTGTGCAAAAATTGGAGAATCATGTTGCACATTTACACCATCTCTTGATGAAGAAAATGGAACCTCAAGAGAGGCCATAGGTATGCTGACGAAATTACAGAATCAAATGATTGATGAAACTGACAAAGTGGATGACCACAGTTGGTTTGGATCACTATTCTCATGGGTTCCACAGTGGATGGCAGATGCATTCAAATTCCTAGGAGCCCTGCTAGTGATGATACTGCTCAGATTCTGTGTTATCAAGATAATCTCTCAGTGCCAGAAAACTGCAAAAAAAGGCCATAGGGATGAAGATCATGATTGATGTGGAACCAGGATGGAGACCCAAGGACCTGACTGATGAAGACATAATGGACTTTGTGAAACCCAGCATTTATGCACCAGAAGGAACAAAGTTGCGATATCCAAGGAAACATAGAAAGTATGTGGGAAAATGGATCTGTTGTAGCCCAAGTGGACAATGTCAACTAATGACATGGAACAAAGATGAACATGTAAGAACAGCAGGAAGCTTGAAGGGAGTCATAAAGATATGGATTCCAAAGATGTATTTCTTCAAACCTATATGTGTGGATCCAGAAGAAGAATTAAAAGTGGACCCAGAGGATGAAACAAAGGTAGATACAAAAGAAGAAGTGAAAGTGGTCGATGAATCCCCCAGAGGGGGGAGTGTAGAGGAGGTCCCAAACACGGTCCGCACTCCAGCCATCCATTTTGAAGTACCAGGAACATTCACGCCGAAATATGTGACGTGTGATGAGCAAATAAACCAGCAGAGAGCTGCAGTGGGGCTCTGTCCAGTACCTATCACAAGAACAGCACCTGTTGAAGTACCAACACCTAAAACAACCTGGACAGTAAGGTACCCACTGCGAAAACCATATCAACAAATGAAACAGAATGAAAATTGTTAAAATGCAGTCCCTGAAGAGGAAAAAAGATACTTAAAGAAGACGAATGATGACATCATAAGAACCCGGACTGACTCAGATATGGAAGATATGACGACCTGTGAATGATAAAAAGAGACGAAACACCCTGGATAAGTGACATCCTGAGTTTAAAGTAAAACAATAGATGTCAAATGTAAGAAACTTATGCCATAAGCGTGATGAAGATATTCAGCCAGTTTACACGTGTACATATGCATGAAACCCCAAGAAGCAAAGAATCGTGAAGCTTGCTAAAGCTTAGTGGTAAAATGGATTGCGGCAAGTGCCACCTATACATATCTACCTCAAGAAAACACTTTATATAAGTATACTTCCACTATGCACAAGAGCAGAACCGACCAAAGGTTACTTAAGGTCTCAAGAGGAGAGCTTTGCAGCAGGATAATCGAGAATTAAGGGCAGAGAGAAAACTCAGACGAAGGCAAGTCATGCCAAGAAGCCATGGTCATATCAGCTGTAATAGCCCAACAGTGGATACAATGAATGAGGCAAGAACAGAGTATCCTGTTCAGAAAGGTAAGATAACCCCAGAAGGCAGATGGCTGGCAAAATGAAATCAAATACACAAATTGCATGAAGAATAAGACGATTTCAGGATGTCGAAATCACATGACCGAGCAAGCAGAAGGGATGAAACGTTCACACCTACGCATGGATTTGTGCCATGCCCAGACGCCTTAACTTATCCAGACCAAGAAGCAGTCTCAAGGCCAAAATACAAAGAAATAATGGACACATGACCACTGAAGTGATGATTGATTGTTGCAATAATTGTAGGGAGGCTGGAGGTGCAGACGAGCTCCCTGCACCTGGCCAGATATTCTGCACTCTGCTAAGCTAGTGGAAAAGTATGAGTGGGGTTGTTGCCAACCCAATCATAGTGGACCAAGTAATCTAGGGTCCTATAGTGAGTAGAACCAATGAGACATCGTACCTTTAGTGACGTTTACAGTAGCCGTTTTGAAGGTAGGGCTTAGATGCCCCACCTGACAGTGTTTGTTCAATCCCCTCACTCCGTTATCATATACAGATATAGTACCTATATTAAAGTTACCTTCCCATAACCAATAGAATTGCATGCAACATTTTAAGCGTTACACATCAGTGATGACGAGTTTTTAGTATAAATGATGTGTTTTTTATAAAATTCATTGGAGTTGTTGAAGCGAGATAGAAGATCGAGCGATTGCTGATATTCATGAACTCCCCGTTTTTTGTACTTGTCATTAAACAGACTCCCTTTGCCAAACTATTGAGTTGTCTTTATTGATTTTATGCTAGAGTATTAATCTGCATCCCCATCCATCTCACGGGTGCTGCTACTCATCTTAAAGTGCTATTGGGCAACCCCAAGCTTTAGGGGCCAGTTGGGGTCAGAGTGCACATCGGTAATATTAGAAGCCACCAGGTTGTGCTCTGCTGTCTGGTGTGCCGCTGTGTGACAACGGAATCATACATCCGGGACACGATGCACACAATTCAGTTGTTTGAAAATTTGGACTTTGGACTTTGACCCTCTAAAACAGCGATTGGTGACTCCGGACAATACCTCACTATATACCAGCATCCCCCAACAGGCTGCAATTGACTGTGTGTATGAACATCTCATTACAGCAAACATACAAACAAAAGCCCCACCAGAATTCATCATCCAAGTAATGACTCTGGCCCTATGTAAAAACGTTTTTGAGTTTGACAAACAGTTCTATTTACAAACTAAGGGAACTTCCATGGGGGCAACATTTGCCCCCAGCCTAGCAATTCTGTTTATGGCCTCGTTTGAGCAGAAGTTCCTATTCAATCAAACCAACAGGTGGAGGGGGAATATAAAACAATGGTGCAGGTATATACACGACGTTATATGCTTGTGGGAGGGCACAGAGGAATTACTGAATGACTTCTTCTCCTGGCTAAACACATGCAGCCCTGACATCCAATTCACGATGGAACACAGTAATTCAACTATTCATTTTTTAGACCTAACCATTGGACACAACCAAGGCAAACAAACTTGCAATACTTTCCGTAAACCCACAGATCGCAATACTCTTCTGCACTTTGATAGTGGTCACCCTCAACACATCAAAGAAAACTTACCTTATGGACAATTTTTAAGGATTCGAAGAAACTGCACCTCTTTGGATGACTTTTACCACAATGCCACCCTCTTAAGCAACAGATTGCGCGAAAGAGTCTACCCAAAGAAATTGGTGTCAAGATCTTTGAAAAGGGCAAGGTTACAGGGGCTGTTTAATCACCCTGAAGAAGGCGGCTATTATGATGAAAAAATAAGCAATCCTTCTTACTCAGTTTCAAGAAGGATGGCACTGCCGCCAAAACTTCCAGTTTATGCGAGGGGGAACTACTAGCCCAATGTTATCGGCACTTTCGATTGACTCTTTCATGTGATTCAAACACCATTTGGTGGTTTGACCACACTTCACCCCCAGCGACGTTGGCACATGACCATCAGAATTATTTATACTTTTCTCTGTAAAATTGATCAGCTAGATGTATGAACATTATAACTCTCTAGGCACTTGAATAATTCATGATGTACTATGTAATTTAACTAAAATGTATGCTTCAGATACTTGGAATCTGGACACAAAACACAATAACCTTAGGTGCAAAACTAAGAGGTGTATCCACTATATATGTCCTTTTTTCAGTTTATTTTGTGAATTTGTTTTTCCCTTAACTGCATTGGTCTTCTGACTAGGATATGGTTTATGTTGTCCCTCAGTCTATGACACCTATATATGTTTTCTTTTACAGTCTAGTAATGTGTTTTACATGCAGGTGTTTATAAGGAAATTTCATTTTTTTTCAAAATACAACTAAGCATATTTTATGAAACAGCCCCCTCTGTGTATGTGTGGTTTTTCTTCCTTGACAATTTCATGGCCACCTAACTTTGGGATATGTTCCTTGAGTTTAAGTAGAAAGGCTCCCCAATATAATAAAAAGAGTTTTTTTCCCCCTGAGGAAGAAGTTGGGTTGAGCCTACTAGTAGCAGTACTTCCCATTTGTGTTTTTCTTACTTTTTATACCTGACTCTGCTACTTCTCACCACAGGCATTCCGAAAATATTTTTTGATGTAGATTATAGTTCAGACAACTACATGTTGTCTTTTCGGCAAGGTGATAAAAATGGGCATGAGGTTTGTGAGGACCTAATACATTGGGCCATTTCCCTACCCTTTACTGCACTTCTGAAGAAGGGATCTTCCCCCCTTTTTTATGTGCATACTACTTGGGCCTCAACATACTACAGTATTTATAGAATTTTCTTTAGAGTGGTCAGGCGCTTTTGGCCGGTTGCATAGCGGGACCACTGCTTACATATACCATCGCAGAAAGTGCCACTCTAAGCTATACTGAAGAACAGACAACAGACTTACTATCAGGACCGTCATTTTTTGACCCACGGACCCAGACACACCTGCGCCTTCAACAGGCACAGGTGATGATCTTTTGAAACTCAAGAAAAAGGTATTTTGGACAAAACTGCATGGTCACTTTCTCTGTGAATACTTGAGAGCCAGTATTATCCCAACTGGTCTAATTGTGCGCAATGAACCCTGTCTGTTTCTAGAAGACAAAGAATATACCACAAATTTCAGTTACATCGCCACTAAATACAATAACTACTGCACAAAGGATAAGCTCTGAGCTTCAGAAAACGTTGGATGCGGAAGAAACGAAATTTTCTAACAGCAGTTTTATTATGGATGCAAGAAATCAAATAGAGGCAATAAACAAACAATTTGCCACTTTTAAAGCAAATACATTAACAAGAAAAATGAATAAATTACACAAAGACATTAAAGAGTTCAAACTAGAACTGGTTTACCCATACATTACTGAAGAATACTCTAAAGCCGTCAAACAGCCAGGCAATACCCAACCAGGACAATAAAGATTCAAGAAGCGAGGGGTGACTTTCTCTGGGTCAAGCAGAAGTTCATCAAGTGGCAACTCCAATTACAATTATAACCCCTTCCAATATAATCAGCTTGGTCAACATCAATCACAGGGATATCCGCAACCACCTCCTCCCCCTTTTTTAGGACGAGGAGGGATAGGTGGAGGCTGGGGTCCGCCACCATGGAACCCCCCCTTTTCAGGGCCAACGCAGACGACCGAGACGACGGAGGAGGTAATCACAGAAGTCATTGACGATCCAACAATCTTTAATTTGGCCAATGTCCAACTAACAGCAACACACATTTCAGTACTTTCTAAGGGCTTGTCCTTTGTACCATCAATCAATACTGATTGGTATAATTCAGAAATGGAAATACGCAGATTTTGACGCACTGTGAGATTGCTTGCATTTTTCCAGGAACATGAAGAAATTGAAGCCCCAAATGACACTGGACTATACCCAAAATCCACATTTACTCCCTCGGACAATCAGATCCCGAATGATCTACTGACTTTTGAAAGATGCATACTGAAAGACCTCAGAGCTATGAGTAAAAAGAACTGCCCCAAAAGACAACAAAACATGACACCTGCAGAAAGAGAAGCCCTCTCTGAATTATAAAAAAAAAACCTGAATTGATTATCAAACCCGCTGACAAAGGGGGGTAGAATTGTTATTATGAAAACTGGACAGTATTACCTTATGGTCATGGAACTTTTGAAAGATCGGGAAAGTTACACATTATTTTAAAAAATCTGACAAATGATTTAAGAACAGAATTTGCTGCAATGGTCTCCTTCGCATTAGAAAGAGACTGGATAACAGACAAAGAATCTGAATTTCTCTCAACATCACAGGGCAGAACTCCCTGCCTATATGCCCTACCCAAGATACATAAAGATCGTATCAATCCTCCAGGGAGACCAATTGTTTCGGGATGTGGGTCTATATTAGAACCCTTGTGTAAATTTGTCGACTACTTTTTAAAACCCATCAGTGTAACAACAGAATCATACATCCGGGACAAGATGCACACAATTCAGTTGTTTGAAAATGTGGACTTTGATCCTCTGAAACAGAAATTGGTGACTCTGGACATTAAGTCACTATATACCAGCATCCCCCAACAGGCTGCAATTGACTGTGTGTATGAACATCTCATTACAGCAAACATACAAACAAAAGCCCCACCAGAATTCATCATCCAAGTAATGACTCTGGCCCTGTGTAAAAACTTTTTTGAGTTTAATAAACAGTTCTATTTACAAACTAGGAGAACTGCCATGGGGGCAACATTTGCCCCCTGCCTAGCAATTCTGTTTATGGCCTCTTTTGAGCAGAAGTTCCTATTTAATGAAACCAACTGGTGGAGGGGGGATATAAAACAATGGTGCAGGTATATACATGATGTTATATGCTTGTGGGAGGGCACAGAGGAATTACTGAATGACTTCTTCTCCTGGCTAAACACATGCAGCCCTGACATCCAATTCACGATGGAACACAGTAATTCAACTATTCACTTTTTAGACCTTACCATTGGACACAACCAAGGCAAACTAACTTGCAATACTTTCCCTAAACCCACAGATCGCAATACTCTTCTGCACTTTGATAGTGATCACCCTCAACACATCAAAGAAAACTTACCATATGGACAATTTTTAAGGATTCGAAGAAACTGCACCTCTTTGGATGACTTTTACCACGATGCCACCCTCTTAAGCAACAGATTCGCAAAAGAGACTACCCAAACAAATTAGTGTCAAGATCTTTGAAAAGGGCAAGGTTCACGTGCCACGACTCACTTCTTATCCCAAAAACATCTAAAACTGGGGATGACCACATCACTTGTGTGATAACCCACGGCCAACATGCCTATGAAATCAAAAAGATCATCCACAAATACTGGCCTATAGCCAGACTTTGTTTGCCTGATCTACAAAAACCCAGATCTGCCTTAAAGAGGGCACGGAATTTAAGAGAACATTTGGTACATTCCATGTACATTAAGAAACCGAATCAAGGGAACCTCTAGAACCTCCGACCTCTCAAAGGACTTTACCCCTGTGGGTCATGCTCGGTCTGTCAATTCACTTCAAAAATAAAACAGTTTAATTTTGGAGCAAAAACCTGGACCCTGAGAGATGTATTGAATTGTAAAACCAACCAAGTTGTATACTGCATCGAGTGCCCATGCCAACTATGCTATGTAGGGCAAATAATACGCACAGCAGACTACACCAGAAGTGGATAGACTACATCCACTCCCTGTCTTCAGGCTTCCACATCAGAAACCATTAGGCACTGGGACATCAGGATACAAATAAGGGGATTTTTGAGATCAGGCTACAACAGGTTGTCTAGTGTATCCCATTACCACTGCGCAGATGAGGATACACAGGACTAAACTATATGCCTGCTCATCCATTTTCAGCCTTATTACAATCCATTATACACTCTGACTCACCCAAACATCGAGGCAAGTCTATTACAGCTCTTTTATCAGCTAAGCAAGTGTCCTCGTATCACCGAGGGCCTTTGCCCCAGCTACGCGGACACATTTCCTGGCACTGAGCAAAACAACCAACCACGGTCTCTCTCTCGTTGTGACTAGACTGTGATTGGATCACGGGTGACGTGCCCCTTCAGGGCCCGTTTGGTGCGCCTAAACTATACGCCTGCTCATCTATTTTAGCATTATTACAATTCATTATAGACTTTGACTTACCCGAACATCGAGGCGAGTTTATTACAGCTCTTTATCAGCTAAGCAAGTGTCCCCGTATCACCGAGGGCCGTTGCACCGGCTACGCGGACACACTTCCTGGCACTGAGCAATACAACCAATCACGGTCTCTCTCTCCTTGCGACTAGACCATGATTGGACCACGGATGACGTGCCCCTTCACGGCTTGTTTGTTGCGGAAATGATTGCTTCCGCATTCGAGACGTCACCACCAATCCAAACATCGAATATTGTGGATCCCGATTGGGTGGTCCACACACACCCTTTTAACCCCGCCCAGACTAAGCTCTCGGGACTTTCTGACGGCACACTCTGCGGACATTGCACGGCCGCGGCAGAGCTTAGCTGCAGACTTTTGCACAGCTCAGCCGTCCTACAAAGCAGTTCACCATTTCAGAAGTACCCCGAACAGCGGAGCTACGCACACCCCTATGCAGACACGCATTTTTCCAGGTAATCAGACCATTATAACTCTCTAGGCACTTGAATAATTCATGATGTACTATGTAATTTAACTAAAATGTATGCACTAGATACTTGGAATCTGGACACAAAACACAATAACCTTAGGTGTAAAACTAAGAGGTGTATCCATAATATATGTTATGTTTTCAGTTTATGTTTTGAATTTGTTTTTCCCTTCAACTGCACTAGTCTTCTGACTAGGATATGGTTTATGATGTCCCTCAGTCTATGACACCTATATATGTTTTCTTTTACAGTCTAGTAATGTGTTTTATGTGCAGGTGTTTATAAGGAAATTTCATTTTTTGTCAAAATACAATTAAGCATATTTTATGAAACAGCCCCCTCTTTGTATGTGTGGTTTTTCTTCCTTGACAATTTCATGGGCAACTAACTTTGGGATATATTCCTTGAGTTTAAGTAGAAAGGCTCCCCAATATAATTAAAAGGTTTTTTCCCCCCTGAGGAAAAAGTTGGGTTGAGCCTACTAGAATCAGTACTACCCGCTTGTGTTTTTCTTACTTTTTATGCCTGAGTCTGCTACTTCTCACCACGGGCATTCCAAAAATATTTGTTGGTGCCGCTGGATTCACCTGACGGCGTTTTTGCCAGCTCCTCACCGTGCCCACGTTAATGCGCGTGTTCAGTATATCTTGTTAAACCTATTATAAAAACACAAGCGCTCTTCCTCCCACTCGTGCTAACGGTCACAGAGCAATGATCATCGAGCACCAGAACCGTAATTGGTCCCATCGCGCTCGGATCACTTCCGTGACCACAGTGCCCCCTTACAACAAAAGGAGACGTTGCGCTCGCCAGAACCCTCTGTCCCGTCGCGGACGTTATTAAAGCAATTACACTTTTACTTTCCTGCCTGCGGATAAGCTCTGCCAAACTCTCTCGCATTGAGTTACCGTTGCCTGGCTCCGCTAGTGCTATCTACACAAAATGTAATCTATACACTTCTCACCTTAAAACACCATATAAAGGTAAATCACTTAACTGGCTTCCTGAGCAGCCAAGAAAGAGGAAGGACAGAAGAATGGAGAGGACGATATTGGACTATGGGTGACAGGATTGGTTAGAAATGTCACGTGTTCTAGGTTACCATATAAAAAATGGACTGCAAAAAAAGACAATTTCTTGGGAAATTTAGTTTTTATTGTGTGAATTTTTTTATATATTTGTAATGGGTTCAATGCTGCTCAGGTATGAAGTTAAGAGAGAAAGCATAATCTGAGCCTCTGGTCTTTACAGAGAATTGTAGATTTCATTGTGTCGAAAGTGCTTAGAAAAAAGCTAAAATATTTACCACGCACACCCACATAGTTCAACAACTTGAGTACAGTTCAAAGAAAATCACGGAGTTCTGATGCTCAGTTTGAAGATAACCCGGTCCGAGAGCAAGCCAAGAAAGAGGAACGGTTAAGCCTTATCTGGTTCCAGGAGAGAAGGGGCTTCATGGAGGCCCGAAGAGAACATTTTGGAAGGAAATTACAAAACCTTAGAGAAACTTGGGGAATGTTTTTGATTTGTAGTTTGTTCGTTTTTTTCTTGTATGCTGCTGAAGAGATAATTAATAGCATCAAGTACTACATACATGTCAACTTTCTCGAGGGAGATTTTACCCCAGAAAATGGGAGAAAGGAATTTGGGGATTTCGTTATTTTAGACTCCTTGAGGGTCAGGCGTTTCTCCAGCAAGTCAATTGGGGGCAGATCTCTTTCGTGCCTCTCTCTGGAACAACCTCCCTGCCTCTCTGAAACTTGAGCAGAACCATCTTTGGGTTCGGGAAGCACCTCAAGACCTTCCTCTTTGCTTCTGCCTTCTCTCTTCCTCTCCTCTGCTGATCTCCTGTCTGATACATGCACTGGTCACCTGACAATCCTCTGAATTTGGGCCCAGGTCCCTGCCTGTCCAGCTGAAAACCTGCACTGCCTCTTGGAACCCCCTGCACTTGTGCTCTGTATCTGTAACCCTACAGTCCCCTCTCCTGCACTTATTCACACTTGTTCTCTGCACTTCTAACACTCGCACTTGCCAACCATTGGCTTCACTACTTGTTGTTTCCTGATTTGTCCCGCACTTGTCCACCCCTTGTTGAGTACGCCTTACGTCCCGCAGGCGCTTTTTTCTTTCTCTGCCATCTCTTTAATCTGGCACACGGCGTCCATCCTTTTTGTCCACAATCAATATGGACCTCATAGAAGCCCAACACATGAGAGGCTGACTTGATGCCAATGCAGGAGTGGAGCAGACCTCCAGGCAGATCAGGAAACGCAGCACCGCCAGCAACCATCTCCCTGAGGTGAGAGACTTCGGCGCACGCTCCCTATGTCAGCCCATACATCAACACATCATGGCGTCAGGCACATCTACACCCCGGCCTAGCACGCCTTTGAGGATTGCAGCCAATCTGTCACCAGCAACACCGTCCCCGCGACCGCAGGGGGAACCACAATGTCATTCAGACCTTTTGACCCTTACACAGACCCCTCATTCGTCACGAATGACTGTTGTGGGTCCAGAAATTTGAAATGGCTATGGACTGCAAAGACATCACGACACCCAGGAAAATGAGGTTCTGCTCAACGTGGGTGAAGAAGTCCTACGCATCTTCAACTCACTCATCATCAGAGATGGTTTAGACGTCTAGCAGCTAGCAAAGGACACCCTCGCAGCCCATTTCATGCCACAACTAAAACCGAACTACGAAACGTTCATCTTCTGCACCACCATCCAGCTAGAAGAGGAAACGCTTGACGCATATCACATGAGACTCAGGAAACTCGCACTATCATGTGAGTTTGACAACGTCAAAAAAGAAATCAGACACCAAATCATCAACAGCATGCACACGAAAAAGTTACGCAGAATGGTGTTGAGCGAAAAGGGCATATCACTAGCCAGAATCCTTGAATACGGACGTCAGAAGGAACTATCATATGCGAGGGTGGCACACATGAGCACCACCCTACAGAAGCTCCAGCTAACACCAACTACTGCGACAATAGCGCAAATTGCCAGCCACCAACAGTCAAGAGAAGAATCCAGCGATGCAAACAACTCTTATCGGTGGCAATCAAGGACCCCAGGGCCCACCGAATGTGGATGGTGTGGAGGCGTACGTCATGGAAGGCGAAACTGTCCAGCACAGGGGACCACATGTGGAGCATGTGGCCGGAAGGATCACTACGCAAGGGTCTGCAGATCATCAGGACCCACACAACGCCCCCTGCCACAACAAGAAAAAGGGGCCCAGAAAAGAAAGAAACAGGCCAATGCCCACCATGTCGAGACGGCCAACTCATCCACCGACGAAGAAGGCGATGGCGATGGTGGCACAACAAAAGAGGCAGATAGTGGACAACTGAGAAGAGGGAGGAAAGTGTACCTAGTCTCAGCACTTGACCACAGAGGTGCAAAGTCAACAAAAAACCAAAGAAGACAGAAATGCTTAGTGGCCATTCAAGGCCAAGAGACTCAAATGACAATCGACACCGGGGAATTGGTGAAAGTCATGCCGGTTACCATGTTCCGAAAGCTACGCCCCCCCAGTCCTAAAGAAGAGAGACACGCTTCTATTCACCTACGGGTGCGAAAATCCATTACCGGTGGTAGGACGGTTTCGGACAACTCTCAGCAGAGGCGACCGAACACTAGAATCCAAGGTGTATGTCGTTGATGCGGGCATCGAGTGCCTGCTGAGTGGGATGCAGCGGAAGACCTAGAGTTGATACGCTTCATCTGCAACATCACAGACCAATCGGATATTGCCGGCCTCCTTGACAAGAACCCAGGTCTCCTCAAAGGTATTGGATGCCTGAAAGGCAAACTCATCAGACTCCATATCGAGGAATCAGTGCAGCCCTGAGCGGTGCGCCACAGACGGACACCTTTTCACATGAGAGACCAAGTCGAAAAAGAGCTGCATGAACTCAAAAAAGTCGGTATCATAGAGGAGTTCACTGGGCCGACACTGTGGGTTTCACCCATGGTGGTGACTAAGAAGCCAAAACAACCAGGGAAAGTGAGGATCTGCATCGACATGCGCCTCCCCAATGCAGCCATCAAGCGGGAACGGCACATCACCCCCACACTAGACGAAATCATCACAGACCTCACTGGATGAAAGGTGTTCTCCAAGATTGACCTCAATGCTGGGTACCATCAGCTAAAACTGCATCGGGACTCGGGGTACATTATGACGTTCTCCACCCACCTGGGTCTGCGCCGATACAAAAGACTGAGCTTCGGCATATCATCAGCGGCGGAAGTCTTTCAGCAAGCCATCCAGGAAGTGATTCAGGGCATCCCAGGGGTACTCAATGTCAGTGATGACATTCTCATCCACGCCAGCGACAAGCAAGAACACATGCATTGCCTCGAGATGGTACTTAGCAGGCTGGAGGCCGCAGGGCTAACCATTCACCGGGACCAGTGTCAGTTCATGAAGGATGAAATAATTTTCTTCGGATATGTGTTTAACGGCGCAGGAGTCTCAGCTGACCCACAAAAAGTCGCGGACATCAAGGAAGCCTCACCGCCAACAACGCCTACTGAAGTATGCAGCTTCTTGGGCATGGCAACATACTGCAGGAGATTTATCCCCAACCTGGCTATGATGTCCGAGCCACTCAGGGAACTCACGAAAGTGAACACTAAATGGGTCTGGGGCCCCAACTGCCAGGAGGCTTTCGAGCAGATCAAGACGTCCTTATCGGCCGACACCACAATGGCATACTATGACCCCACATTGGCAACGGAACTATACGTTGACGCCAGTCCTGTCGGCCTCGGGCGATGCTGGTCCAAGTGGCCTAGACAGGTGAGACCAAGCCAATTGCCTACACTTCCCCTGCTTTAACTCCCACTGAACTAAGGTATTCCCACATTGAGAAAGAGGCCATTGTGGTACTGTGGGGCTGCCGCCACTTTCACATATACCTGTATGGACGAAAATTCAAAGCATACATGGACCACAAGCCTCTCATCCCCATATTCACAGGATCCTCCTCACACCCCCCGGCGAGGATAGGGAAATGGCTGCTACACCTGCAACAGTACGAATTTGAACTGACATACCAACCTAGCACTAGCAACCCCGCGGACTTCCTGTCTAGACACCCGAGAGCGGCCACGCCAAGGGAAGTGAATGTGGCAGAAGAAACCGAGGAACACATCTGCAAGGTCGTCCACACGATGAAACCCAGAGCGATCAGCATCGAGGACATCATACAAGCTACCTAAATGGACCCCTGCTGTGACCTCGTCAAAGACTCCATCATCTCCGGCGAATGGAAATCGTTTCTGCGAAACGTACACAATCGCACACACGAAGCCAGAGACTTCCTCACGGGCATATTCCCGGTACGACAAGACTTGTCCGTCACCAAGGAAGGTCTCATACTAAGAGGAGCTTGAATCGTCATACCCGCAAGGCTCCAAGACAGAGTCATTGCACTGGCTCACGAAGGTCACCAAGGCATGGTCAGGACCAAAGCCAGGATCAGACACTGAGTATGGTTCCCGCACATCGACACCAAGGTGGAACAACTCATAACAGCATGCCTGCCGTGCCAGATCACAAGCACACCACTGAACCCTGAACCTATACAAGCAGCAGAACGGGGGTCATCAAGATGTGACACGATCAGCATTGACTTCTGCCCGGTCCAGGAAGGCACGTACCTGTTAGTGGCAATCGACGACTGCTCAAGAAATCCCGAGGTGGTAATCGTTTCATCTACCTCTGCGGACATGGTGATGCCAGCTCTGGAGAAGGTTTTTGCCACCCATGGTCTACCTCGCTGCATCCAGAGCGACAACGGGCCACCCTTCCAGAATACCTGGATGATCTGAATATTCAATACCACCAATCCCGCTGAGATGGCCCCAAGCCAATGGAGACATGGAGAGGTTCATGCGTACCCTCAACAAGGTGGTACGCCTATCCCTGGCACACTCCAGCCCCTGGAGGGTGGACCTGTATCGATTCCTAAGGAACTACCCCGCAACACTACGGGGTTACCACCGGCAGATGTCATGTATGGGACAGTGATAAATTCATCCATTTCACACCACCCAAGCCGGAGCACGGGTGCCTACGATAGCGAGCACACTCACCAAAGAAGGATCACAGCGAATGAGCGCATGAGCACAAAGAGACATGCAAAGGAATCCAGTCACCAAGTCGGTGATCAAGTGTTGGTGAAGAGCAACCCCTCGAAAACGAAACTGGACACACAGTATGACGTGGCCCCCTGGACAATAACTCAACGGCGAGGAACCATGATAACTGCCACACAAGGACATCGACAGATCACCAGGAATGCATCATGGTTCAAGGGAGTACCACAACAAATGTGGACTGACGGGGACCAGCAGCCCTCGGAGGAAGCTGGACCGCCGCCAGAGGACGAGCACTGCCAACGTGAGGAGGAGGTGGAGTCAACCGTGAATCTGGGGACAGACGGACTGGTGGATGAACCGAACGAGGCGTCTCCAGAGAAGGCAGGTGAGACACCACAGGGCACGAGGTCGGGGACAGCCCCCAGATGCGGGTGCTAGACCCTAAGAACTGCGCGGAGAGCCCCAGACAAGTTAAAGGACTATGAGTGGTAGGACCACAAACTGTGCTGGTCTAGATTGCACAGTAGAGTTAAGTTGAATCAGTTTTACATGATTACAGTTAGTATGTTTTGTTATTATTTGTTGGAAAAAAGGAGGAATGTCGTTCTTTATTCACTCCGCAGCCAGGCCTCAGCCTGCGGAGCAATGCACGTGTTCTCCCTCGCCGCCACACCGGTTGGGGAGGACTGAACACCCCCCACAACCCTCCCTGGCACTTCTCCCCTCCCCGCTCCTCTGCAATTGCACTATCTGAATGTCACCAGGCCTAGAAAGATCATTGTTTTTGTCCTCCCTCTGTTTCCCCTCCCTATAGTACTATTCTAATCTGTAATCTTCATTCTGACACATCTGCTTTATTGTTTTCTGCGGCTCCACAATCCTAGTTGCTCAGGACCCCCCCCCTCAAACTCCCCTCCACACACACACACTCTGGTCCTATCTCCAAACGCTTCCCTAAATCCAGGGTTGTTCATAGAATTTTGCAGCACAATACTGAACAGATTCCAGCCAGAGCCAAAAGTACAGAAATTCCAAAGGATATAATTTAGTTAATAGGTGGTAACATTGTCATGTTTGCATTTAAATGAGTCTCTTACATTATATTTTTAAAGGTAAAAAGTTATTTGAGCTGGATTTAAACCGGAGACCTAAGGATTTATTATCCTCCCAGTTAGCTATCAAAAGGGTTGCTGTTTCCCGAAAATTCAACTACAGATGTGAGTGAGAGCGGTGTTCGATTGATAGTTTGACTGCATGTCAAATGCAGTGAGTGCCTAGGAAATAACCCTTTTTGTGAATGAATGATGCAGTGAAGCCAAGCGTAGTGTGGCGTACTTTCATTTGTAGTACTTTTGTCCAATGCTAGAACTCATGGCGAGCAACACGGGAACTATTTTGTAACATTTCCGCAGCTAACATATAAGTAACAATATCCTGTTTTAGTCCTGTTATTCTACTTAAGCGGTGTTCTGTTGCCATAAAAGCACAGCACAGAGCCAAACAAGAGGGTCAATGTTTAACTGAACGGATGTCACGTGCTCATTAAAGCCACTCGCAGAAAGTGCACCGGAAGCTTAGATAATGTTTGGAAACGTAATGAAACATGAATTTACTACACCGTACAGAAAAAATATTATTCTTAACTGCGGCATTTCTTTTTTGTTAAATTCTTAACCATTCCAAAAGAAATTTAGAAAATTATTCCAAAACCATTTTGTATAAAAAATATTGAAAGGTCCGTTGGAGTATCATGCTAATGCAGACCATGGTGAAAGCGGAAGAGGCTGACCTGCTTTGGTTGTCTCTTTACAGCTTGAGTATATTCTTTAAAACCTGAAAGAAAACATACGTAAGCTCAAGGTTATCAGAAAGACACATACAGTTACATTGAAACATCTAGGAATAAAAGCCAACCAATCACATGACTCCTCGTTAGTATAGTGCTCAGTATCCCCGCCTGTCACGCGGGAGACCGGGGTGGGGAGGTCCTTTTTTCTTTTTTTTTTAATAACTGATTTGTTTTAAGCAGCAAGCACCTTATTTTTTAAAATACATTTTAAGAGAGGTAGCATAAGTAACTGGTTTCATTGGACAATCGTTCATTACAGTTACATGGTCAATATTTAATAAGCACTTTGCTAGGTATCAATTTTGTTTATTACATTACTCCTAGGTGAAAAAATGAATTGAAAAAAGACCACTCCCGCCCTTTCCATAACCAGTGGATTATGTGTTGGTGAGATTTGTTTTTGCCGTGGAGGAAACTTCTCTTGGGGGGCCTGTGTTGAGAACACAAATTGTTACTTTTAACACAAGAAGGAGAAGTCTTTTTTTTCACATTCTTTCAGAACAGTACATTTTATAGTCAGTTGTTGGGGGGAGTAAAACATGGGGTGTTATGATATTTAAGTTCACAAAACATTAACTGCTATTGTTATGTCCTGACTCTGCGGCTCTGCGCGCGGGGAGACAGAATTGGTAGGCCGTGCTACGCGGCCTCAACGTCGCAGCTCCGGCGGGAGCAGAATGAAAGTACGCCACACACAAGTCGCTGTCTTGCCCGGAACTGCTCCCCGTTCCCGGGGGTGGGGCTTTTATTAGAACGCCCTGTGTCACCACATTGCGGGACGCTGGGCGGATGTAACATTCCTCCTTTATTTCGACTTAATTCAACATCAAAACAAAACATGTCCAAACCATTATGCAGACAACTAAACTATCGGGGCCCCTGGGGTCCTCCCCTCTTACAGTCTGAAAGGGGCCAGCTACCACACATAGTCTTTGAGCCGAGCGGGTGGCTTGGTGGCAGTTCTTAGGCTATATCACCCCCCTCTGGGGCTGAGCCCCACTGTCTCACTGGGTGTCTCACCTTCCATGACCGGCTCACCCATGTCCGGCTCGCTCCACTGCTCCCACGTCCTGTCGCCCACTTCTACCGCCTCTTGGAGGTGTGCGGGACCTCCTTCGTTCGACTGGGATGCGTCATCTTCTTGGTGGCCTTTGCCATCAGTCCACAGGTTGCGTGGCACCGCCTTGAACCATGACGAGTTACGTGTCACCTGTCAGCTTCCTCTCTTCGCCGTTACCATAGTCCCTTGTCTCTAATTGACGGTCCATGGGAGCGATTCGTATAGGGAGTCCAGTTTGGACCCTGTCGGGTTCCGCAGCATGACCACCTGGTCGCCCACCTGGTGGTTGGACGGTCTCGACCTCCTCTTGGCACTCATGTGTGCGTTAGCTCTTGTTCTCCTTCTTTCAGTGCGCTCCTTGTCGACTCCGTCCGGGGAAAACGGTACAGGTCAACTTTCCATGGGCTGGCATTTGCTTTGGATACTCTCAGCACTTTGTTACGTGTCCTCATGAACCGTTCCACATCACTGTTCGCCTGGGGCCATCTCGGCATGATGTGATGGTACCTTATGTTCAATTCCTGCAGGTACTCTTTGAATTCCTCCCCTTGGAACGGGGAACCATTGTCGCTCTTGATTGTGGTGGGCAGTCCATGCGTTGTAAACATCTTCTCCATGGCAGGTATGACCACTTCTGCTGCCGTGGATTCTACCACCTCGACTTCGGGATATCGAGAGTGATCGTCAATGGCCACCAGGAGGTAGAGGACTGCTTGTAGTGTGCAGAAATCGAAGCTGATGGCATCCCATCTGCTAACACCACGTTCCGCTGACTGGATGGGTTCTGGTTCCGGTGGAGCTCCAGTTATCTGGCAGGGTAAGCAGGTTTTGATTAGTCTCTCGACCTTCTCGTCAATCTGGGGAAACCACACTCGGTGCCTGATTCGAGCTTTTATCCGAGCCATCCCTTGGTGGCCTTCATGGGCTAGTGCCACTATTCTGTCTTGGATGCTCGGCGGGATCTTGCCCCCATTCCCACTTTGTGTTCAGTTTGGTAAGCTATCGCAGGGGTTCAGAGAGAGTAGCCAGATTGCGGATGAACCTCCCACAGTACATGGCCATCCCCAGGAAGCTTTGCACTTCAGTAGGTGTCACATGGCGGGCTCGCGGCCTGAATGTCGGCAACCTTCTGGGGGTCTGGGGAAATGCCAGTGCTGCTGAATTTGTAGCCAAAGAAAGTTATTTCCGTCTTGAAAAATTTGCATTTCTCTTTGTCGATGGTTAACCCAGCATCTTCTAGCCTGCCCAATAGCGGTTTGAGCCTCTTAAGATGTTCTGCCCTGTCTTGAGCATGGATCAGGATGTCGTCGCTCACATTGATGACATCAGGTATGCCCCGGATGACCTCCTGAATTGTCTGTTGGAAAACTTCGGCCGCCGATGAGATCCCGAAGCTTAGACGCTTATATCTTCGTAGACCCATGTGAGTCGAGAAAGTGGTAATATATCGAGAGTCTCTGTGAAGCTTCAGCTGGTGTATCCTGCTTTCAGATCAACCTTGGAGAAGACTCGCGACCCGGTGAGATCAGCCACGATTTCGTCGAGCGTAGGTGTGATGTGGCGCTCCCGCTTGATAGCGGTATTCGGAAGACGCATGTCTATGCAAATCCGGACTTTCCCGGGCTGTTTGGGTTTTCTTGTGACCACCATCGGAGAGACCCCTGGTGTTGGCCCAGTTACCTCCTCTATTATTACAGCTTCTTCCAGTGCTTTAAGTTCTTTTTCTACTTGCTCGCGCATGTGGAATGGGGTCCTCCTGTGTCTCACGGCCTTTGGCTGGACCGACTCGTCTATGCGGAGCTTGATTGTCTTTCCTTTCAAACACCCTATGCCCTTTAGCAGATTGGGATAATGTTTCAGGATCTTCTCGACTTCTTGCACTTCATCCATCTGACAGACGAACCTGACTAACCCCAAGTCTTCAGCCGCGTCCCCGCGTAGAAGGCATTCAAACCCTGCATTTACGACGTAGATTTTTGACGGTAGTTTGTTTTCACCGTGGCTCAGGGTGGTGCGGAACCTGCCGACTACCGGTAGGGGTTTCCTGCAGCCATACGCAAACAGTAGAGTGTCTGTGCTCTTCAGATCTGGTTGTGGTTTCAGTGTCTGGAACGTGCTTGTGGGTATGACATTTACGGAGGCTCCCGTGTCTATGGTCATCAACACTTGTTGGTTTTGGAGAGTGACCAGGCATTTGCGCATCCGAGGCCTTTTTTCTGTGTTGCATGTCCATGGTCCAGGGCTGATACCAGGTAGACCTTCCTCCCTTTCTTCCATTGTTCCTTTTCCGGATTCATGTTGGGTCCCTGTGACATCATCCCCTTCTTCCTCGGTCGATGAGTTTGCGGTTTCAACTCGCCTTGCATTGGCCTGCTTCTTCTTCTTAGTCCCGCTCTTCTCTTGGGGATTTTGTGAGGGCGGCAATGGGGTGCCTGCCGACCGGCATACTCTTGCCACATACCCCGCATGTTGTTCCTTGCGCGGGGCAGTTGCGCCGTCCATGTCGCGGTCCATTACACCATCCACACTCCGTGGGACCCGGGGCTCGTGGCTGCAACCTAGCTTCTGCGTAGTTGCCGCCAGTTTCATCCCTCGTGAATTGTCTGTTGGTGACATGGGACACGATAGCTGTCGTGAAGGCGGGCTGTAGTTTTTGCAGTGTCGCCCCATGTTGGTGGCTCTGGTATGTGCCAGTTCTCTTTGTCGCACCAATTCGAGGATGCGTGTTAGAGAGATGCCTTTCTCACCGAGTACCATCCGTCTCAGTTTCTCCGATTGGATGCCGTTGATGAGTTGCCTCCGGATTTCTTTTTCAACATCTGTGAACTTACACGATATTGCCAGCTTCCACAGCCGCGTGTGGAAGGCATCCAAAGTCTCTTCTTCTGCCTGAATGGTGGTGCAGAAAATAAAGGTTTCATAGTCAGGGTTGAGTTGTAGGAGGAAATGAGCCATCAGGGCATCTTTTGCTTGTTGGTAGATGTCCTGGCCATCATCAATGGTTAGTGAGTTGAATATGCGTAATACCTCGTCCCCCACATTTAACAGCAGGTGCGACCTCATCTTCCTGGCGGTGGTTATATCCTTGCAGTCCATCAACATTTCGAATTTCGGATCCATAGCTGCCATCGGGGGCCGACTGATGATGGGTCCGTAAACGGATCAAAAGGCTGGATCATTACCGAGGAGTTACCCTGTGGGCGAGCCTGTGGTGGCCTGTGGTGATGAAATCGACAGATTGGCTGCAATTCTTGAAGGCATGCCGGGCCTGGGGCTGGACATGCCGGTTGCCATGGCTGGGCCTCACTGTGTCACGCTCGCCTCACCTTGGTGCTGGTCCCTGTGTGGTTTTGTATTTTATTATTTTTTTTTTTTGTGGGCGAGAACATGGGTCTCACGCCGTGGTAGATGGGCAGCAGTGTCGATTCAGGGGCTCACCATGTGCATCGGTTTTTATCCCAGGGGTGTGGAACAGGGGTGGGGCCTTCTGCGTTGTGCCAATGGCGCCTCTGACCCCTGGGTGGCACTGAAATGGATGTGGCACTTCAAAAATGGAGGTTCATGAGGGGCATGGTCCTTCCATCCAGCAGCAACCCGTGTTGAGGATCAAGGAGGAGTTGTTGTTTTTTTTGTTTTTTGTGGGTGGGAGGGATTTGTGTGCCCCCCCCACTGGGTGTCCAAAAATTTGCTGTGTTGCTGTGAATCAGCAACAGCTCGTCGAGCGCCGAGCGCGTGTGCTTGATTCTATTCCCCTCATCGCCATTGTTATGCCCTGCCTCTGCGGCTCTGCGGGGAGACAGAACTGGTACGCCGTGCTACGCGGCCTCAACGTCGCAGCTCCGGCGGGAGCGAAATGAAAGTACGCCACACACAAGTCGCTGTCTTGCCCGGAACTGCTACCCGTTCTCGGGGGCGGGGCTTTTATTAGAACGCCCTGCGTCACCGCGTTGCGGGACGCAGGGCAGATGTAACAGCTGTCACTCTGTTATAGATTGCCATGACACACACACCTATCAACTTTATATTATTTATATTATGTATTTGTTATATTATACTGGAATGTCACCATGAAGCCTCCTTGTACAATGCACCTTACTACTCAGGAAGGAGCCAAATAACTTTTCAACCTTGTGCAATCCTATCTACCAGGACATCGCAGTCCTTCTCTTTATAGATCAGCTACCGCTTCTCTTTATAGATCAGCTACCTCAAAACGTACAATGAATTACAGCAAGCACACACCGTTGAAATCAATCCCTGCCTTTTTCCTTGCCTGATGTTTTCCTAACTCATTCCTCTTTTCATGTCAAACTCTTGGCACAAGCACATCTGCCAGCTGGCTTGGCAAAGCCAGATCTCTTTCCAGAGACAGGTGTGATGGTGTGGGCCTTCGTCACAGTGGAGGCCCTGCAAGATGGTGGGGCCCGCTCGGGCCTGGCAATGCAGCACAGTGCGGTAATAAAAGACACGACCGCTTGGTAGGCTGCATAAACTTGGACTGGCGCACGCGTCAGTTTCGGTGATTCCTTTATTATTTTAGTCCCGCCCCCTGGCACGTGACCGGGCCTTTCCCAGGGCATGCGACATCACATTCCTCCCAAACTTGGAATGCCTTTTCCACGGTCATGAAGAATAACATTTCAAACAGGGTTTGTATATTCTAGTCTCTAAGGAGGTCGTACTGTGAGGTTTCACTCGATGGTAGACTCCTTGCATTACGTACCCTGGTAGGCGGGATGATGGTCGTGGCCTTTCTCTCAGGCTATATCGAAGATGACTCCTCTCTGCTTCTGCTGCTGTTTTTTTTGGCCTGGCTTCATTCTCGCATGGGGCCGGTGTCCTTGGCTCCTGGGGGTGCCATGGGTTTCCGGATGACTCAGAGTCGCTTTGCAGCGTGGGTGATCTGGTTTCTGTCTGTTTGGTCCTCGGGTCCTCTTCCCATAGCGCTGCCGGGACTTTCCGGAAGTGTGAAATGTTTCTGGTGACTGTCTCGCTGGCTGTGATCATGCTGTGGTTTGCCGCACAGACTGTCCAAGGTCGGAATTCGAAGTTTAGAGACATTTTCTTGGGTGGAGCCCGGTTCTTAACTATCACTGTGTCTCCTGCTTGCAACTCCAGGTGGCTTGCACGGCGGGTGCGGCTTTCTTGTTCGTTCCGCCTGACGCGTCGTGCCTCTATGGCGGGAATGTCAGGGTCAGGTGTTACCCAGTTTGGATGGATGGGGAGTTCAGCTTGTATCGGTACCCCGAACATAAGGGCAGCAGGGCTGATCCCTGTCGATGAGTGCGGGGTCTGGCCATGTGTCCTTTGGAAGCGATATACTGCTTTCAACCATGAGTGGCCTCGCTCCTTCGCGATTCGGATGGCTTTGTTAAGCGATCCCAGCGTCCCCGTTTGCTTGTGGCCATCCTGGGGTGATCCGATTGTGTCTTATGTTGAGGTCTTGGAAAAATTGGTGGAGCTCTTGGCTGGTGAAGGGTGGTCTGTTGTCGCTTTTGATTTTTGCAGGGATGCTGTGTATTGCAAATATTTTTCTAGGGCTAGAGTCATCGTCTCTGCATTGGTGGACGCCACATGCTCAACCTCCGGGTATCTGCTGAATCCGTATATTAGGACTAGTAGGTAGCCTTCTCTTGCAATGGTGCAGTAGTCGATGCTGACCGCTTCCCACCGCAGATTGCTCCTTGGTGCGCTGATGATAGGTTCCAGGTTTTCTGCCCTCCTGGTGGCTTGACATGCTGCGCACGACTCTACGAGGTCCATCACTCGCTGTTGCATGTGGGGCATCCATATCCGGGATTTTAGGTATGAGGTGGTTTTGACTATTACCTGGTGCCCGCTGTGGGCTAGCTTAAGGGCTCTTTCCTCCAGAGTGGTGGGGAGTACGATTCAGTGCCCTTTGAGTATCACTCCTTCGGGGGCGATGGTAAGCTCATGGCGGATCCCAAAGAGTGCTTGCAGCTTTTCTTGAGCAGGTTTTGTACGCTGTGCCATGGAGGATAGGAAATTCTTCCAGTTCCCGGATTGGATGGCCAGAGTGGTGTGGGTCAGTATGGCATCTGCCTCGGTCTCGTCTGCTGCTTCTCGCAGGGTGATGGTTCGTGGTCGGGTGCAGGCAACATACGTGTTTGTTCGTCTCTGTCGCGTGTCTTTCCTCTTGGTCAGTGGCAGGTAGCGGGTGGCGGGACAGGTATTCGGCTGGGTTGTCTGTGCCTGCTCTGTATTCTACTTCTATGTTGTATGGCTGGAGTTGAAGCATCCACTTTTCGATGTGTGCTGGGGGGTGTGGTGCCGAGTCTTTGAATATCGGGATGAGGGGCTTGTGGTCCTCCGAGAATACTTTTGTGCATTTACCTAGTAGATATACCTTAAAATGTCTGCATCCCCACAGGATTGCGAGGGCTTCTTTCTCAATGTGCGCATAATTTTGTTCCGTTTTGGTCAGTGCTCGGCTAACGAAGGCAATAGGGTGTACGTTTCCCTCCTTGTCAAGTTGGGTGAGTACAGCTCCTGGGCCGATGGGACTGGCGTCGACTAGGAGTTCTGTGTGCCTCTCAATGTCGAAAAACGCCATGGTTGTGGAGACAGACAGTGAGTCTTTGATTAGCTGGAATGCTTGGTGATGAGTGGATGACCACTCCCACTTCTGGTCCTTTTTTGTTAGTTCGCAGAGGGGGCTTGCTAGGGTGGCAAGGTCTGCGATGAATCTCGCACAGTATGTTGCCATCCCCATGAAACTCTGTACTTCTGTGGCAGATTGCGAGGTTTGGCGCTTTTAATGTCATTTACTTTAGCTGGGTCTGGCGAGACCCCTTTTGCGTTGAAGATATATCCGAAGAAACAGAGTTCTTCCTTCCCGAGCTCGCACTTCTCTGTGTTCAGGGTTAGCCCTGCCTCTTCCAGTCTGTGCAGACCTGCAGCGAGGCGTTTGTGGTGTTCTTTGTCATTTTTCGAATACACAATGATGTTGTCGCTGATGTTGGTTGTTCCTTCCAGGCCATTAAAGACTTTTCAGATTTCGTGCTGAAACACTTCAGCTGCTGACGAGATCCCGAAGTTCAGACGCTTGAACCTCCTTAACCCTAGGTGGGAGGAAAAGGTGGTGATGTATCTCGACTCCTTGGCCAGTTTAAGCTGGTGGTATCCCAAGCTGAGGTCTAGCTATCATCTCTCCTGTCAGGTCGACGATGAGCTCGTCTATGGTTGGCGTGATGTGGCGTTCTCTTCTGATGGCAGCGTTACGGAGCCGCATATCGATGCCGCTTTGTACTGCGTTGGGTTGTTTGGGCATTTGCGCTACCACCATGGGGGACACCTAGGTGGTGGGCCCTGATGTCTTCTCTATTATGCCTGCTTGTTCCAGTTTGTTGAGTTCTTGTTCGATGGCTTCTCTCATATGGAATGGTACTCGGCGATTGCGTACTGCCTTTGGTTCGATGGTCATATCAATATGTAGTCTGATGGATCTGCCTTTGAGGAAGCCAATGCCCCGGAACACTTAGTGGTGCTTCTCAAGCAGATCGTTGATTTCCGTGTGTTGGATACTGAATGCGAATTGTACTAATTGTAGTTTTTCTGCTATTTTGCAGTTTAGGAGTATTTCGCAGCCAGCGTCAACTACATAGATGCGGGCTCGACACGTGGTGTTGTTGTGTGAGAAGTCTGATCTGAAGGACCCTTGTACAGGCAGTGGTTTCTTACAGCCGTATGCATACAGTCTGACTTTTCTGTCCTGGAGCTTTGGTCGTGGTTGGAGTTTTCCACATGCTGCTACTGGCATGACATTGACGGTAACACCAGTGTCAATGACCACTTTTAGAGGGCTTCCGTCCGCCAGGACTGTGCACAATATTCTTTTCCGTTGGCTGTATATTTTAGGCTCTACTGCTGAGATTAGGTGAACTCTGTGTACCCCCTTGCTGTGCCTCCTTTGCCTTTCTTTGTCATTCCTGTCGGGGGATGCGCTGTCCTCGCTTTCTTCACTTTCACTCGTGTCCGGTGATCTCTGTGAGTGGTCAACCACTCTCACTTTCCCCTTTCTGCTTGGTTGGTGAGAGGTTTCTCGAGGGGCGAATTTCCGTCGGTGTTATTGTGGCTTTCGTGGTGATTGTTAATGGTCGCTTCTGGTTGGGGGGTGTAGGAAGACAGCCGTGCAGTGGTTGAGGCAGTTGCACTTGCGACAGGTTAACCCCCACACTGGGCATGTTTCTCCTCTGTGCCATGGGCCGCCACACCACTTGCATGCGTTCTCTCTCCCTTGAGGCATGTGAGGCTTGGAGGGATTTGTTCCTCTATCTCCATGTTCTCTGGTGCTTTGGCGTCTCGACACTGCTGCAACCTCCTCTGATTTTCTGGGGTTGTCGAGTGGAAGGTGTTGTATTGCGGCTTCGATGACTGCCACCTGATCATCTGTGCGTTCTCGAAGACGCCCCATTTCGAGTATGCAGGGTAGAGACATGTTTTTCTCTGTTAGGATGGCCCTCCTCAGTTTTTCAGATGAGATTCCATTGATAATTTGGAGGCGGATGGCAAATTCTTTGTTGGGGAATTCGCAACCGACTGCCATTTCTCTCAGGCGAGCATGGAAGTTATCTACTGTCTCACTCTCTCACTGCCTGGCCATACAGAAGTGGAATCGTTCATAGTCCGGGTTGAGGTCGGGTTTGAAATTGTTAGTTGTAGAAGCAAAGAACCAAGCAACATGAGTTAGACAGATGGTTTATTGCTTATAAGGAAGACTGGGTAGTAGAGACCCCCAACCATCTCCACAGTGTAACATCAACTGACTGGTTAGTCAAGCAATAACATTCTATAAGCAATGCTCCAGAATTTACATGTCATAGCATCATGGCATAGCATCTCTCACCAGAGTTCCACTCAGCACAATAATGGAAGACTATGCTAAGACATCACCATAACACACCCCTCCCTTATCGAAAAAAAAACTATATACAGATATATTTTAACTGATACCCACAAAAAGAAAAATGTTAAAAACTTGAAAGATAATATATATGCATTTCATCTTTAAGAACTTGAAAGATGAAAGATATTATATATGCATTTCATCGTTAAGAACATAAAGACAGTGTATATATGCATTTCATCTCCTCACCTTGGCTACTCTTGATAAATTCCACACCTGACCACTTTCCAATTTAACAGCACCCTCAAAAACTTGAGCAACCCTAACTGGATCCGAATACAGAGGATCACCTTTCTTTGCAATAACAGTTTTTCTGATTCTGACAAGATCACCAACTTCAACAACCGTCCTCCTTCTTGGAAACGTCTCGTTAATTTTCTTTGCCCATTTTTTCTTTCGCTCATCCATTCTTCTTTTTACTTCATCTACCACTTTATCAGTTTCTCTCGCCCGACCTAACCAAGCTGGAGACAATAAAGTGTTGCCCCTCCGGCCTCTCATTAACTCAAATGGGCTAACCCCTGTTTCAGTATTAGGCGCCATCAACAAAGCAAACATTCTGTCCTTGACTGCAACCTTCCTGTCCATACCACGTGCACTTGCTCCCCTAATACCCTCCATTACACAGCGGTTAACCCTCTCAATCATACCATTGGCTTGAGGGTAATATAGTGCCGTCTTTTTATGTTCAATACCACACTTGTACATGTACTCCTGAAAGATGCCCCCAGTAAACTGTGGACCATTATCTGTCAACATGCTCCTAGGTAACCCTTCCCTCTCAAATATTTCTTCCAAGAATGCCACTATAGACTGTCCTGTGAAATCCCTCATTATTTTGAACTCCGTCCATCGTGAGAACATATCTACCAAAGCCAGCACAAATCTACCACGACCACTACCCATATTTACCGGACCTAAGACATCCATGGCCAGATCCTGCCAGACACTCTTTGGACTTTCGACTCCTCTCAACGGCTGCACCACCGCAGATATGTTCTTCCCAGACTTTACACAATCTACACATCCACCAACTGTCTTCTCAATCTCACGGTCTAAACCCGGCCAGCAATAATCAGCTTAATTACTTCTTTCGTTTTATATGTCCCAATATGACCCTGATGCGCAATGGCAATAAGACTTCTCCTCAGACAAGTAGGGACCACAAACCTGTCCCACCGATATATCAAACTGTCCTTCACCGACAGTTTGAATCTTACCTCCCACAAAGCCCTTTCTTCACCGGATAATAACCTCTTCTCGGGCCACCCCTCTCTAATGGAATTTATTACGCGCCTCCACATTTCATCTGATGTCAATGCTCTAACCCAATCTTCTTTGTGAATTACACCTTCCACGGTGGCAAACACCATATTCTCGAATTCTGCAGACGGCCTTCCATCATCCTCATCTTCAACTCTTATTCTCGACGCATGATCTGCCTGCACATTGTTTTTAACTGCCACGACCTCAATATTGAACTTGTGGCATTGTAATCTGGTCACCCAACAAGCAACTCTTCTAGAAACTTTGTCCAGACCTTTATTTTCAAAAATGTCTTTCAACGGCTTATGATCTGTTCTCAATATAAAATCCTGACCCCACACAAAGTTTTTTAGTTTTTCTATCCCCCAATGACACGCCAATGCCTCTTTTTCTAAAACAGAGTAGTTTAGTTCGGGACCCGTCAACATTCGGAAAGCATGCAACACTACCGATTCTGCTCCATCAATGCCTACTTGTGACATCACCACTCCAATGCCGGTTTCACTCGCATCCACTGACAATATTGTCTTTTCCTTGTATCGTACATGGCTAGGGGTTTGGCCATGTCGATTTTGGACTTAATCTCATTAAATTCTCTTTCGCACTCTCTGTCCCAAACGAATTCTACCCCCTTTCTCAATAATGCCCTCAGTGCTGTAACACTGTCAGCATCATTTTCTATGAAACGGTGGTAGAATTCTATCGTCCCCAAGAATGATCGAAGTTCTGCCTTATTCTTTGGAGACCTCATTCTCTTTATTCCATCTACTAGCTCTCTCTTCGGCTTTAGGCCTTCCTCAGATATTTCATGCCCTAAATACTCCACCAACTGAGTGGAAAAAACAAATTTCTCACTTCGCAAAGTAATACCGCGTACTCTGAAAATTTCTAAAACCATCTCCACTTTCCTTCTCAATTCCTCTTCAGTTCTCCCACAAATTATCACATCATCTTGGAAACACCAGACATTTGTGACACCCCTGAATAATCCGTCCATGACTTTTTGGAAAACAGAAGAAGCCGATATTAAACCGAATGGCATGCACCTAAACTGATAGATACCTTCATATGTAATAAAGGCCGTCAGCTTTGGCAACTCAGCATCTAAGTTAATTTGATGATAGGCACTGGCCATATCTAACCTGGCAAGTATTTGGCATTACCGATTCTGCTTAAAGGTTCTCCCATGTTGGGGAGTGGATGACGTTCGGCAACCACACAACGGTTCAATTCTCTAAAGTCAATAGATACTCTCAAATCCCCACCAGGCTTTTTAACGACAACAACAGGAGAAATCCATTCAACGGTCTTGGCTGGTTCAATAATACCAGCTTTCTCCAACTTCTGCAACTCCATTCTCACAGCATTACGCATTGACACCGGCAACAATCTGAGTTTTGACGCCACGGGCGTGCAACCATCCTTCAAGACAATTTTATGGACCATCCCTTTGAGGCAACCAACACCCTTGTTGAAAACATCAGGATATTTGGCAATTAAACCCATGGAACTGTCATCTAAACTGCTACTCACCGACACTTTCTCCACACTTAACACCCGTTCCTTGCTATTTGGATCTAGATTAATGCATAATCCCCCTTTCTCCTATCATCCAAACAATGTCTCACCCTTCCTGGTGACATACAATTTTCCATACGTAACTCTATCCTTAAATTTGAAAGATGCCAAACAACATCCTAATACATCGATTTTCCCACCATTATGGCCCCCAGGCGTCTTGTCCGACGGGCTTAAATCATCTATCCTACCACCCAGAAAATTCTCAAAAACAGCCTTAGACATCAAAGTGATTTTGGAGCAAGAATCTGCAAGCATTTTGACCTGACATCCATTCACTTCAATCCAGGCAGAAGGGTGATCATACTCATCAACTTCAGAACATTTAACCATGTTCACAGTAACAATTTCATTTTCTGAACCCTCACAATCCTCTGATGATGGATCATCAGCCTCCTCAACAAACATAATACTTCTACCAGCGCCAATATTGTAATTAGTGCAGCAATTCTCAAAATGCCCCCATCTTTTACAAATGTTGCAGTTCGCCCTTCTCGCAGGACAGATCGGAGAGGTAGATAGGTGACGGGCACTCCCACTCCGAAAACAGATCAGATCAAGACGTCCTTATCGAACGACACCACAATGGCGTACTATGACCCCACATTGGCAACGGAACTATACGTTGACGCCAGTCCTGTCAGCCTCGGGGCGATGCTGGTCCAAGTGGCCTAGACAGGTGAGACCAAGCCAATTGCGTACACTTCCCGTGCTTTAACTCCCACTGAACTAAGGTATTCCCACATTGAGAAAGAGGCCATTGTGGTACTGTGGGGCTGCTGCCACTTTCACATATACCTGTATGGACGTAAATTCGAAGCATACATGGACCACAAGCCTCTCATCCCCATATTCACAGGATCCTCCTCACACCCCCCGGCGAGGATAGGGAAATGGCTGCTACACCTGCAACAGTACGAATTTGAACTGACATACCAACCTAGCACTAGCAACCCCGCAGACTTCCTGTCTAGACACCCGAGAGCGGCCATGCCAAGGGAAGTGAATGTGGCAGAAGAAACCGAGGAACACATCTGCAAGGTCGTCCACACGATGAAACCCAGAGCGATCAGCATCGAGGACATCATACAAGCTACCTAAACGGACCCATGCTGTGACCTCATCAAAGACTCCATCATCTCCGGCGAATTGAAATCGTTTCTGGGAAACGTACACAATCGCAGACACAAAGCCAGAGACTTGCTCACGGGCATATTCCCGGTACGACAAGACTTGTCCGTCACCAAGGAAGGTCTCATACTAAGAGGAGCTTGAATGGTCATACCCGCAAAGCTCCAAGACAGAGTCATTGCACTGGCTCACGAAGGTCATCAAGGCATGGTCAGGACGAAACACACGCTGGAGGCCAAGTAATAATACTGGGTCACACAACTTGGTCTCCAGCGTGTGTTGCAATTATAAGTCCGGGTGTCTCCAGACTTGTCACAGCCAGCTCCTTTTCAATTGGATATATATTCTTTTTAGAAATATTTGATTTTTACTTGAATATTCTGAACATTTTTGAATACATGGTGGTGCCCACTCTCTTCTCTGTATGGTCAGGACCAAAGCCAGGATCAGACACTGAGTATGGTTCCCGCACATCGACACCAAGGTGGAACAACTCATAACAGCATGCCTGCCGTGCCAGATCACAAGCACACCACCGAACCCTGAACCTATACAAGCAGCAGAACGGGGGTCATCAAGATGGGACACGATCAGCATTGACTTCTGCCCGGTCCAGGAAGGCACGTACCTGTTAGTAGCAATCGACGACTGCTCAAGAAATCCCGAGGTGGAAATCGTGTCATCTACCTCTGCGGATATGGTGATGCCGGCTCTGGAGAAGGTTTTTGCCACCTATGGTCTACCTCGCTGCATCCAGAGCGACAACGGGCCACCCTTCGAAGGGGCGGAAATCAAGAAATATCTGGATGATCTGAACATTCAATACCACCAATCACGCTGAGATGGCCCCAAGCCAATGGAGACATGGAGAGGTTCATGCGTACCCTCAACAAGGTGGTACGCCTATCCCTGGCACACTCCAGCCTCTGGAGTGTGGACCTGTATCGATTCCTAAGGAACTACCCCGCAACACTACGGGGTTACCACCGGCAGATGTCATGTATGGGTCAGTGATAAATTCATCCATTTCGCACCACCCAAGCCAGGGCACGGGTGCCTACGATAGCGAGCACACTCACCAAAGAAGGATCACAGCGAATGAGCGCATGAGCACAAAGAGACATGCAAAGGAATCCAGTCACCAAGTCGGTGATCAAGTGTTGGTGAAGAGGAACCCCTCGAAAACGAAACTGGACACACAGTATGACGTGGCCCCCTGGACAATAACTCAACGGCGAGGAACCATGATAACTGCCACACAAGGACATCGACAGATCACCAGGAATGCATCATGGTTCAAGGGAGTACCACAACAAATGTGGACTGACGGGGACCAGCAGCCCTCGGAGGAAGCTGGACCGCTGCCAGAGGACGAGCACTGCCAACGTGAGGAGGAGGTGGAGTCAACCGTGAATCTGGGGACAGACGGACTGGTGGATGAACCGAGCGAGGCGTCTCCAGAGAAGGCAGGCGAGACACCACAGGGCACAAGGTCGGGGTCAGCCCCCAGATGCGGGTGCTACACCCTAAGAACTGCACCGAGAGCCCCAGACAAGTTAAAAGACTATGAGTGGTAGAACCACAAACTGTGCTGGACTAGATTGCACAGTAGAGTTAAGTTGAATCAGTTTTACATGATTACAGTTAGTATGTTGTGTTATTATTTGTTGGAAAAAAGGAGGAATGTTGTGTACGCCTTACGTCCTGCAACGTGTTGACGTAAGGTGCTTGAATAAAAGCCCCGCCCCCTCCACGAGGAGGCAGTTCCGGGCCGACAGAGACTCATGTGTGGGTGTCATTCTTTATTCACTCCGCAGCCAGGCCTCGGCCTGCGGAGCAATGCACGTGTTCTCCCTCGCCGGCACACCAACTGGGGAGGACTGAACACCCCCCACAACTCTCCCTGGCACTTCTCCCCTCCCCGCTCCTCTGCAATTGCATCTGAATGTCACCAGGCCTAGAAAGATCATTGTTTTTGTCCTCCCTCTGTTTCCCCTCCCTATAGTACTATTCTAATCTGTAATCTTTATTCTGACACATCTGCTTTATTGTTTTTTGTGGCTCCACAATCCTAGTTGCTCAGGATCCCCCCCCCCAAACTCCCCCCCACACACGCACACACTCTGGTCCTATCTCCAAACGCTTCCCTAAATCCAGGGTCGATCATAGAATTTTGCAGCACTATACTGAACAGATTCCAGCCAGAGCCAAAAGTACAGAAATTCCAAAGGATATAATTTAGTTAATAGGTGGTAACATTGTCATGTTTGCATTTAAATGAGTCTCTTACATTATATTTTTAAAGGTAAAAAGTTATTTGATTTGGATTTAAACCGGAGACCTAAGGATTTATTATCCTCCCAGTTAGCTATCAAAAGGGTTGCTGTTTCCCGAAAATTCAACTACAGATGTGAGTGAGAGCGGTGTTCGATTGATAGTTTGACTGCATGTCAAATGCAGTGAGTGCCTAGAAAATAACCCTTTTTGTGAATGAATGATGCAGTGAAGCCAAGCGTAGTGTGGCGTGCTTTCATTTGTAGTACTTTTGTCCAACGCTAGAACTCATGGCGAGCAACACGGGAACTATTTTGTAACATTTCCGCAGCTAACATATAAGTAACAATATCCTGTTTTAGTCCTGTTATTCTACTTAAGCGGTGTTCTGTTGCCATAAAAGCACAGCACAGAGCCAAACAAGAGGGTCAATGTTTAACTGAACGGATGTCACGTGCTCATTAAAGCCTCTCGCAGAAAGTGCACCGGAAGCTTAGATAATGTTTGGAAACGTAATGAAACATGACTTTACTACACCGTAGAGAAAAAATATTATTCTTAGCTGTGGCATTTCTTTTTTGTTAAATTCTTAACCATTCCAAAAGAAATTTAGAAAATTATTCCAAAACCATTTTGTATAAAATATATTGAAAGGTCGGTTGGAGTATCATGCTAATGCAGACCATGGTGAAAGCAGAAGAGGCTGACCTGCTTTGGTTGTCTCTTTACAGCTTGAGTATATTCTTTAAAACCTGAAAGAAAACATACATACGCTCAAGGTTAGCAGAAAGACACATACAGCTACATTGAAACATCTAGCAATAAAAGCCAACCAATTACATGACTCCTCCTTAGTATAGTGGTCAGTATCCCCGCCTGTCACGCGGGAGACTGACGGGGAGTTCCTTTTTTTTTTTTTACATTTATTTATTATTCTTTTTTTTTTAATAACTGATTTGTTTTAAGCAGCAAGCACCTTATTTTTTAAAATACATTTTAAGAGAGGTAGCATAAGTAACTGGTTTCATTGGACAATCGTTCATTACATTTACATGGTCAATATTTAATAAGCCCTTTGCTCGGTATCAATTTTTTTTATTACATTACTCCTAGGTGAAAAAATGAATTGAAAAAAGACAGCTCCCGCCCTTTCCATAACCAGTGGATTACGTGTTGGTGAGATTTGTTTTTGCAGTGGAGGAAACTTCTCTTGGGGGGCCTGTGTTGAGAACACAAATTGTTACTTTTAACACAAGAAGAAGTCTTTTATTTCATATTCTTTCAGAACAGTACATTTTATAGTCAGTAGTTGGGGGGAGTAAAACATGGGGTGTTATGATATATAAGTACACAAAACATTAACTGCTATTGTTATGTCCTGCCTCCGCGGCTCTGCGCGCGGGGAGACAGAACTGGTAGGCCGTGCTACGCGGCCTCAACGTCGCAGCTCCGGCGGGAGCTGATTGAAAGTACGCCACACACAATTCGCTGTCTTGCCCGGAACTGCTCCCCGTTCTCGGGGGCGGGGCTTTTATTAGAACGCCCTGCGTCACCATGTTGCGGGACGCAGGGCGGATGTAACATTCCTCCTTTTTTTCAACTTAATTCAACATCAAAACAAACATGTCCAAACCATTATGCAGACAACTGAACTATCGGGGCCCCTGGGGTCCTCCCCTCTTACAGTCTGAAAGGGGCCAGCTACCACACATAGTCTTTGAGCCGAGCGGGCGGCTTGGTGGCAGTTCTTAGGCTATATCGCCCCCCTCTGGGGCTGAGCCCCACTGTCACACTGGGTGTCTCACCTTCCATGACCGGCTCACCCATGTCCGGCTCGCTCCACTGCTCCCACGTCCTGTCGCCCACTTCTACCTCCTCTTGGAGGTGTGCGGGACCTCCTTCGTTCGACTGGGATGCGTCATCTTCTTGGTTGCCTTTGCCATCAGTCCACAGGTTGCGTGGCACCGCCTTGAACCATGACGCGTTACGTGTCACCTGTCAGCTTCCTCTCTTCGCCGTTACCATAGTCCCTTGTCTCTCACTGACGGTCCATGGGAGCGATTCGTTTCGGGAGTCCAGTTTGGACCTTGTCAGGTTCCGCAGCATGACCATCTGGTCGCCCACCTGGTGGTTGGACGGTCTGGACCTCCTCTTGGCACTCATGTGTGCGTTAGCTCTTGTTCTCCTTCTTTCAGTGCGCTCCTTGTCGACTCTGTCCAGGGAAAACGGTACAGGTCAACTTTCCACGGGCTGGCATTTGCTTTGGATACTCTCAGCACTTAGTTCCGTGTCCTCATGAACCGTTGCAGATCAATGTTCGCCTGGGGCCATCCCGGCATGTTGTGATGGTACCTTATGTTCAATTCCTGCAGGTACTCTTTGAATTCCTCCCCTTGGAATGGGGAACCAATGTCCCTCTTGATTGTGGTGGGCAGTCCATGCGTTGCAAACATCTTCTCCATGGCAGGTATGACCACCTCTGCTGCCGTGGATTCTACCACCTCGACTTCGGGATATCGAGAGTGATCGTTGATGGCCACCAGGAGGTAGAGGCCTGCTTGTAGTGTGCAGAAATCGATGCTGATGGCATCCCATCTGCTAACACCACATTCCGCTGACTGGATGGGTTCTGGTTCCGGTGGTGCTCCAGTTATCTGGCAGGGTAAGCAGGTGTTGATTAGTCTCTCGACTTTCTCGTCAATCTGCGGAAACCACACACGGTGCCTGATTCGAGCTTTTGTCCGAGCCATCCCTTGGTGGCCTTCATGGGCTAGTGCCACCATTCTGTCTTGGATGCTCGGCGGGATGACGATGCGATTACCCCTGAGCAATAGTCCCTGCTCTGTGATCGACAGGTCCTGTCTTACGGTGAATATCCCTGAGAGGAACGCCTTCGCTTCCACTGTCCTGTTGTGTGTGTTCTTCATGAAGGACTTCCAGTCGCCTGAGATAATGGCATCCTTCACCAGGTCGCAACACGGGTCCTTGTGTGTCTCCAACTCAATGTCCTCGATGCTGACAGCCTTTGGCCTCATGGCCCGCACTACCTGGCATATGTGCTCCTCGGCCTCTTCGGCTACTTCGACTTCTTGTGGGGACGCCGCTCGAGGGTGTCTTGAGAGGAAATCTGCCGGGTTACCACTTCCCGGCTGATAGGCCAGTTCAAAGTTGTACTGCTGGAGGTGCAACAGCCACTTGGTTATTCTGGTCGCGGGTGAGAGGATGTGCCCATGAAGATGGGTAACAGGGGTTTGTGATCTGTTACTGCCGTGAATCTTCGTCCATAGAGATAGAGGTGAAAGTGACGACACCCCCATAGTACGGCAGTGGCCTCCTTCTCAATGTGTGAGTATCGCTGTTCTGTCATTGTGAGAGCTCGGCAATAGGCCTCTTCTCCCCTTCTTTGGTGACCTGCATGAGGATGGCCCCTAAGCCAACAGGGCTCGCATCCACAAATAACTCAGTTGGGAGCTCGGTGTCGTAGTATGCCATCTTTGTGTCGACGGAAAGCGACTCTTTGATGTTTTCAAACGCCCCCTGACACTCTTGCCCCCATTCCCACTTTGTGTTCAGTTTGGTAAACTCTCGCAGGGGTTCAGAGAGAGTAGCCAGATTGCGGATGAACCTCCCACAGTACGTGGCCATCCCCAGGAAGCTTCGCACTTCAGTAGGTGTCACATGGCGGGCTCGCTGCCTGAATGTCGGCAACTTTCTGGGGGTCCGGGGAAATGCCAGTGCTGCTGAATTTGTAGCCAAAGAAAGTTATTTCCGTCTTGAAAAAGTTGCATTTCTCTTTGTGGATGGTTAACCCAGCGTCTTCTAGCCTGCCCAATAGCGGTTTGAGTCTCTTAAGATGTTCTGCCCTGTCTTGAGCATGGATCAGGATGTCGTCGCTCACATTGATGACACCAGGTATGCCCCGGATGACCTCCTGAATTGTCTGTTGGAAAACTTCGGCCGCCGATGAGATCCCGAAGCTTAGACGCTTATATCTTCGTAGACCCATGTGAGTCGAGAAAGTGGTAATATATCGAGAGTCTCTGTGAAACTTCAGCTGGTGGTATCCTGCTTTCAGATCAACCTTGGAGAAGACTCGCGACCCGGTGAGATCAGCCACGATTTCGTGGAGCGTAGATGTGATGTGGCGCTCCTGCTTGATAGCGGTATTCGGAAGACGCATGTCTATGCAAATCCGGACTTTTCCTGGCTGTTTGGGTTTTTTTGTGACCACCATCGGAGAGACCCATGGTGTTGGCCCAGTTACCTCATCTATTATTACGGCTTCTTCCAGTGCTTTAAGTTCTTTTTCTACTTGCTCGCGCATGTGGAATGGGGTCCTCCTGTGTCTCACGGCCTTTGGCTAGACCGACTCGTCTATGTGGAGCTTGATTGTCTTTCCTTTCAAACACCCTATGCCCTTTAGCAGATTGGGATAATGTTCCAGGATCTTCTCGACTTCTTGCACTTCATCCATCTGACAGACGAACCTGACTAACCCCAAGTCTTCAGCCGCGTCCTCGCTTAGAAGGCATTCAATCCCTGCCCCTGCATTTACGACGTACATTTTTGACGGTAGTTTGTTTTCACCGTGGCTCAGGGTGGTGTGGAACCTGCCGACTACCGGTAGGGGTTTCCTGCAGCCACACGCAAACAGTAGAGTGTCTGTGCTCTTCAGATCTGGTTGTGGTTTCAGTGTCTGGAACGTGCTTGTGGGCATGACATTTACAGAGGCTCCCGTGTCTATGGTCATCAACACTTGTTGGTTTTGGAGAGTGACCAGGCATTTGCACCTCCGTAGGCCTTTTTTCTGTGTTGCCTGTCCATGGTCCAGGGCTGATACCAGGTAGACCTTCCTCCCTTTCTTCCATTGTTCCTTTCCGGATTCATGTTGGGTCCCTGTGACATCATCCCCTTCTTCCTCGGTCGATGAGTTTGCAGTTTCGACTCGCCTTGCATTGGCCTGCTTCTTCTTCTTAGTCCCGCTCTTGTCTTGGGTATTTTGCGAGGGCGGCAATGGGGTGCCTGCCGACCGGCATACTTTTGCATAGTGGTCCTTTCTGCCACATACCCCGCATGTTGTTCCTTGCGCGGGGCAGTTGCGCCGTCCATGTCGCGGTCCACCACATCATCCACACTCCGTGGGACCCGGGGCTCGTGGCTGCCACCTAGCTTGTGCGTAGTTGCCGCCAGTCTCATCCCTCGTGAATTGTCTGTTGGTGACATGGGACACCATAGCTGTCGTGAGGGCGGGCTGTAGTTTTTGCAGTGTCGCCCCCATGTTGGTGGCCCTGGTATGTGCCAGTTCTCTTTGTCGCCCCAATTCGAGGATGCATGTTGGAGAGATGCCTTTCTCACCGAGTACCATCCGTCTCAGTTTCTCCGATTGGATGCCGTTGATGAGTTGCCTCCGGATTTCTTTTTCGACATCTGTGAACTCACACGATATTGCCAGCTTCCTCAGCCGCGTGTGGAAGGCATCCAAAGTCTCTTCTTCTCCCTGAATGGTGGTGCAGAAAATAAAGGTTTCATAGTCAGGGTTGAGTTGTAGGAGGAAATGAGCCGTCAGGGCATCTTTTGCTTGTTGGTAGATGTCCTGGCCATCATCAATGGTTAGTGAGTTGAATATGCGTAATACCTCGTCCCCCACGTTTAACAGCAGGTGCAACCTCATCTTCCTGGCGGTGGTTATATCCTTGCAGTCCATCGCCATTTCGAATTTCTGGATCCATAGCTGCCATCGGGGGCCGACTGATGATGGGTCCGTAAACGGATCAAAAGGCTGGATCATTACCGAGGAGTTATCCTGTGGGCGAGCCTGTGGTGATGAAATCGACAGATTGGCCGCAAGTCTTGAAGGCGTGCCGGGCCTGGGGGTGGACGTGCCGGTTGCCATGGCTGGGCCTCACTGTGTCACGCTCGCCTCACCTTGGTGCTGGTCCCTGTGTGGTTTTGTATTATTATTATTTTTTTTTGTGGGCGAGAAAAGGGGTCTCACGCCGTGGTAGATGGGCAGCAGTGTCGATTCAGTGGCTCACCACGTGCATCGGTTTTGATCCCACGGGTGTGGAACAGGGGTGGGGCCTTCTGCGTTGTGCCAATGGCGCCTCTGACCCCTGGGTGGCACTGAAATGGATGTGGCACTTCAAAAATGGAGGTTCATGAGGGGCATGTTCCTTCTATCCAGCAGCAACCCGTGTTGAGGATCAAGGAGGAGTTGTTGTTTTTTTTTTTTTGTGGGTGGGAGGGATTTGTGTGCCCCCCCCACCGGATGTCCAAAAATTTGCTGTGTTGCTGTGAATCAGCAACAGCTCGTCGAGCGCCGAGCGCGTGTGCTTGGTTCTATTCCCCTCGTCGCCATTGTTATGTCCTGCCTCTGCGGCTCTGCCGGGAGACAGAACTGGTAGGCCGTGCTACGCCGCCTCAACGTCGCAGATCCGGCGGGAGCAAAATGAAAGTACGCCACACACAAGTCGCTGTCTTGCCCGGAACTGCACCCCGTTCTCTGGGGCGGGGCTTTTATTAGAACGCCCTGCGTCACCGCATTGCGGGACGCAGGGCAGATGTAACAGCTATCACTCTGTTATAGATTGCCATGACACACACACCTATCAACTTTATATTATTTATATTATGTATTTGTTATATTATACTGGAATGTCACCATGAAGCCTCCTTGTACAATGCACCTTACTACTCAGGAAGAAGCCAAATAACTTTTCAACCTTGTGCAATCCTATCTACCAGGACATCGCAGTCCTTCTCTTTATAGATCAGCTACCTCAAAACGTACAATGAATTACAGCAAGCACACACCGTTGAAATCAATCCCTGCCTTTTTCCTTGCCTGATGTTTTCCTAACTCATTCCTCTTTTCATGTCAAACTCTTGGCACAAGCACATCTGCCAGCTGGCTTGGCAAAGCCAGATCTCTTTCCAGAGACAGGTGTGATGGTGTGGGCCTT